>NC_059131.1:59517175-59820205 GCF_020740605.2 Lemur catta | reverse complement strand
TTGTTGCTTTTTGCTTCACCAGCCATTCAGTCAAAAGCAAATTCTTGGCACTGGGATGTGAAAGTTTTGTGCAGCCTCTAAAACCTGGGCCACTCCTCTAAATCTTCAGTGATATTGAGACTTGCTCAATTCTTCTCCATTCCCCTTTCCCCATGTGCTTCACCATTAGACATCAAATTGGTATTTTAAAGCAAGATTGTCAATGGGTCTTTTGGGCACTCTTCCCATTATAACCATGTGGGCTTATTTTTTTAAGCAGCAAGTCATAGACCCTGCCCTCAACCCAGTAGAGCCTGCAGTATAGTTTACAGACATTTCTGAAAACATCTGTCTGATTTATGTCATTCTTTGCTGGAATCAGTTCTACTCATTATTACATTTCTTTGGTAAAGTCAATTGAGATTGCTCTATTGGCTCAAACCATCTTTTCCATTCCTCATGTCTGTGTATTCTTCTAAATCTTTTAAAGAAAAAAGATTAAAGGGTTTTATTAGAGTAAAATATAAAGCTATAGAGGTTGGAATTTATATAATAAATGCAAGTGTACGGAAACATTGTAATGTTTAGTTAACGGTTATTATTCATTCCTTATTCTGAGAGTATGAACACAATGTCTGAAGAGTTTGGAACAAAGTATTCCATAACCTTCTAGATTCACTATTATTTTTCAAAAAAATTTGTAATATTTATTTGACATAACTTTTATGACAAATAGATATTATCAATTCATAATATAGTGACATAGAGAAGGCAATCAGAATTTTCTTCTTGACACAAATGGAAGTGAAATCAGCATATATTCAATATCATTATATTAAGGAAATAATTTTCATGATTTTGCACAAACTTTCTGGAGAAAGGAAATGATAATGATGGTTATCTTGTGTTGGAGTAAGTATTTTACATGAATTTCTCAACAAGTCTATGAGATAGGAAGAACTAAATCTCCATTTTATTGTTGGAGTAATTAAAGCAAAGAGAAATTAAACTACTTATACAGGTCACAAAAACAATTAGTGGAAGAGTCAGGATTTTAAACCCGAGTAATTAAACTCCACAGCTGTACTGTTGTACTCTTTAAAGTATTCATAATATGATCATTACTTCTGTGTTCATAAAACATCGTGAGGAAGAGAAAGAGAGAGAGAGTTATTAGACAGGCCAGCAGGGATGTCATACATTTTATTTTACCACATACTAGTATTCTCCATTTTTGAAAGATATCTTTCTGGTGCTGGTAAAGTTGTAATTACTGTTGTTTGTAAGAGACTGTAATAGTCCAGCTAGGTTCCCAACAAACCATCCTGCATACTTATATTGCCTCTGATGGATTTCTGATGCTAACTTCTTATACTTTGATATCTAAGACTATTGCTGATCTTATAAGCAATTCTAATAAACTGTCTTGTTTTCTTTTGCCTCCTACTTTCTGATGATAATTTTTATTCAGCACTTGGAAATAAGTCTTTAGTTCTTTAAAAAAAACATTTAATTCTGTTATAACTTTATATAACACACTTGGATAATTCTGATTAACAATTTTGTTTGCTGGTGAGTTTTTATTTTTGTTTTCCAAAAGCGAGAGAAACTAGTCATTTAAAAGAATTAGTTTTCTAGTCTATAGCCAAGATGCTTTTCAATTTTGACTAAGTTGAGAACTGCATTCTGGATGTAAGGTGATTATGCTGATAAGAAATCAGTCTTGTCTTAGTAATAAAATGAGTTGGCTCTTATTCTCATTTTTTTTCCTCCAGCTGAAGCCCGAATCATCCTTATTAGGACAGTTTTATGGTCTAATTTTTTTAATAGAGTAAAACCTGACATAAATCAATGGAAAATCGAACACTAAACCCCTAAACCTTAAGTGACTTTACTCTCAACTTAACCACGCAGTCTTTTTGAAATACTGATGAATGACAAGTAATTACTAACTCAATGTAATGCTTGTCAATCAACTGAACAAACAATTACTAAACTTCACATAATATTATTCAGCAAAACCCCAAGCAACACACAAGGGGAAAAGTTAAATATTTCAAAGACAACTGACTTAGGACATCTGTAAGTACATTTATTCTGACTTTGTTCATTGACTTCTTTGACTTACATTAGGTATAATGCCAAATTAGATTTCCTAAAATAAAATGATCCTAGCTGCTACCACTATATTTCAGGGAATTTGCTAGCTGACATGTTAATTCTGCTTGTAAAATGGTAAGAGTTCTAGTGTTGACATTCAAAAACCCAGGTGTTGCTTTTTCAACACTTGCTGAGTATGTCATCCATACATTTGCCATAGCACTTTTTTTTTAAATTTCAGAATATTATGGGAGTACAAACGCTTTGGTTACATAAATTGCCTTTGCACTGCCCGAGTTAGAGCCACAAGCCTGCCCATCCCCCAAACAATGCGTACTGCATCTGTCAGATGTGAACTTACCCATCCCTTTCTCCTCCCTCCCACCTGCCCAACACCTGATCAATGTTACTTCCATATGTTCATATAGGTGTTGATTGATTAGTACCAATTTAATGGTGAGTACATGTGGTGTTTATTTTTTCCATTCTTATGATACTTCACTTAGAAGAATGGGCTCCAGCTCCATCCAGGATAATATAAGAGGTAGTTCATGATTTTTTTTATGGCTGAGTAGTACTCCATTGTCTACATATACCACATTTTATTAATCCACTCATGTATTGATGGGCACTTGGGTTGTTTCTAATTCTTTGCAATTGTTAATTGTGCTGCTATAAACATTCTAGTGCAGATGTCTTTTTTATAGAATGTCTTTTTTTCCTTTGGTTAAATAGCTGGTAGTGGAATTGCTGGATCAAATGGTAATTTTACTTTTAGTTCTTTGAGGTGTCTCCAAACTACTTTCCATAGAGGTTGTACTAATTTGCAGTCCCACCAGCAGTGTATGAATGTTCCATCTCTCTGTGTCCATGCCAACGTTTGTTGTTTTGGGACTTTTTGATAAAAGCTATTCTCACTGGAGTTAAGTGATATCTTATTGTGGTTTTGATTTGCATTTTTATGATGATTAGAGATGTTGAGCATTTTTTCATGTTTGTTGGTCGTTATGTCATAGCACTTTTGTGTCTTAATTATGCACCTCCTATCTTTGTCACTGAATTTTAAAGATATTTTGAATATATAAAAATATGCTTCAAAAGGATTTTTCTTTTTTTCTTTTCTTTTCTTTTTTTTTTTTTTTTGAGACAGAGTCTTGCTCTGTTGCCCTGGGTAGAGTGCAGGAGCTTCATCTTAGCTCACTGCAACCTCAAACTCCTAAACTCAAATGATCCTCTTGTCTCAGCCTCCTGAGTAGCTGGGACTATAGGCATATGCTGCTGGACCTCGCTAATTTTGTATTTTTAATAGAGATGGAGTCTTGCTTTTGCTTAGGTTGGCCTTGAACTCCTGATCTCAAGCAATCCTCCTTCCTTGGCCGCCCAGAGTGCTAAAATTACAGGTGTTAGCCACCATCCCTGGCCAAAAAAAAATTTTAAAATATAGTTTATAAAAACAAAATACAATTATTTGACTAAGATTAAATCAATTTACATGTATGTATATGGATATCTACATACATTTATAAACATTTGAGAGGATGTGGGAAAATTTGCCCTACCCACATGAATGTAAATTTGCCACACCTATTTGGAGAGCAATTTTACAATGAATCATGTTTTAAAATTATACACTTAGGCCCAATGATTACCCTCTAGAATTCAATCTTGAAAAAATAATTAAGACTTTTCTGAAAAGTTTAGGTAGAAGAATGTCATTGCCAAAATTTATTGAGAATAATAAAACTTCAGGAACAATTGATGCTCACTACTAAGGAATTCCCATTTTATAGCTACATGAGAAAAGACTTCAGTCATTAAGTGAATATATGAAATAGTGAAACAGTAAAAAGGAGGTTTAAAAGTTATACACAACATAATTTCAAATATACACATATTGTTTAACAGAATATTGAAAATGGTTATCTCTGAGCAGAATAATTTCAGATAATTTCTATATTCTCCTGAATGCAATTTCTACATTCAATAATGTGATTGAGCCAATTACATAATAAGAAAATATCCATTCATTATATGATAGTATTAAGAGATAGGTCTTAATACTAGCTGACATCTTCTGAGCACTTGCTATGTGCCAGGTACTCTTTTAAATACTTTACATGTATTAACTTGTTTAAATATGAATAAGGTCACTGTTGATATAGCAATATATAAACCTACGCAAGCATATAAAATAATATTTCTCCTTTGGGCTTCTCAATACAATGAAAGTTCCCCAAAAGGAATTATGTTGCTTCTAATTGGCAGTAAATCTCATGGATTTTGGAGACATCTGACTAGAAGAAAACAAAAACCAAGGTGCTGGGGAAAGGCCTGGGAGCAGCTATGGAGGCAGCTGCTTTCCAATACAGGGAGGGGTGAATCCATGAGAGTTGCAGCTGAAGTTTTAGCTGAAAAGAATCAAGTTCTTAAGAAATCACCCAGTCCCAATGTCACTTGCACCCTAAGGTACTTATCTGAAAATGTGGATGCCAATTATGAAAATTCTTTAGTCAGTGCAGGTCGTAAGAAAGCATTCTGATGTGGCAATTCTGTCGCTGAGAACCCCACTCCATGGGAATGGGAAGACTGTGGAACAAGAATGCTTCTGTTAAAAGCAGTAGATTTCCATGCCTTGAGAAATTCTAAGAAATTGGAGAAAACTTTGAAGCATTTTGAAGGTAGAAGACATTTAGGACTAGAAGATGATGGGAAGACGGGAGAAAACAGTTCATGAAACATATCCATGAATTTCTTTCTCACATTTTGGATAAAGAGAATTCTTTTGCTTTCTAAGTGTGCTCCTAAGAGACATTCTGAGAGGCATGCGTTAGCTAATCTGCCACTGTCTGCGTGTGCATCAAGGATCTAATGCAGATGACTGAGGCTTGGGCATTGTTGGAACAGTGGAATGATTGAAATATCATAACACCAATAGATAAAATCAGTCTCCTAAATTACTCAATTCATAGCATAGTAGATAAAGGAGTCTATTATTATTTATCACCTTGGTTCTAACAATCCAACTATAAATGATCTAAATTGTTTGTTTCTCATGTCATCACCCCCCTGCTGCCTGACTATTGATTTGGTCATTAGCATCTTTTCCAGAGGAATTACCAGAAAGAAAGAAACAGCATTGAAACCAGATCTAGAAGAATTCCTTTTTCGGTGATGGTTGAGACCCCTAGAGCAATGTGTACCATTGTAAGGTGGCCAACTTATTTCAATTTCCACAGGACTCTCCTAGTTTTAGTACCAGAAGATGTGTACCATGGGAGATCCCTTGGTCTAAGGCAAACTGGAACCATTGGGAACCTTAATTGTACGATTTGTATAAATATCACAACAGAGGTCAGATACAGTATCTAGATCGGTAAGTGGCAAATGTGAATAGGCGTTGATAAACTGAACAGTAATCACACAAGTCTGAAAACATTAACCTGATTACTGGCTTAAATATCTGAGAAAATGTTATATTACAGAAAAAGGAAGTAATATGTCACTGCAGCAGAGTACTCAGTGGGAGGACAGTGAGCTAGATTTTTGGCTTAATGTACTAAAGACCATTCAAATCACCCATCTGCCAACTACCCACCTTTCAAGCTTCAGGGCTCAGGCAGATAACTTCCTATTATTACAGTGAGATACATAAGCACAGACTAAATATACATCAGGATAATTATAGAAAATATAAGAATTGAGAGTCAGATTCTAAGATCTCTCACAAGTCTGACATTCTATGGTTCTATGATGTCCAGATAAGGAAAGTAAGAGGAAGTCTCCTCTTTCTTTGAATTTAAACTGACTACAGTGGGATGGAACTGTACTCATTTTCTATTCATTATGCAGTATTAATTCAGAATCTTTATGATCTGGCAATAGGAAATGAAATCATGACCAAATTCAATTTCAGATCTTGTAAGTTCAATTGAGACTCTGCCTATTGATTGTGGCGCTTATTTACATTTATTTTTTTGGCAAACTCTTCACTTTACTTAAGGCTGGATCTTCCTTTTTGTAGTGCCATATTTTATTGAACAACCGGCCCATTAGTAGCAGCAGATCATATCATTCCTTGCTTTACAGAGACATTTAGGGCATGTAACAGGAAATCCCATATTTATTGTCTTTTTCATCCCAACATACTTACCTCTTTACCTTATCTTCTCAACCTCTCTCCACATTTTGAAGCATGGAAATGTACCATGACTTGGAAATAAACTTTTTTTTTATGTTAAGCCACTGATATTTAAGTTTTATTTGTTACTAAACCATGACCCTACTTATCCTCGCTAATATATCACAGGAATGTCATAACTGAGCTAGAATAGAAATAATATCACAGATATTTATCATACAGAGATGATTTCTGAGAATTTTCATCTACACATTTTGGGGAAGAAAGTAAAGCATATTTTTGCTGTGTAATAGATAGTTACATCAAGTTAGATGAAAGGATGCTATTGTTTGTATACTGTGGTTTAGATATTTAGTGAAGGTAGAAGGATTATATATGGATGCTGAGTATACAAAGGGGTACAATGTGCTCAACTGTGTATTGTCAACATTTCATCAATACTACTCCATCCTGCAATCTCTTCAGGACACCTAGAACTGCATTTTTCAGAATCCCCTTATGTTTATGGGTCATATTAGATTTTATCAGTGACGGATATCCCTGTACAATTTGGAAAGTGTAAGAGAAAGAGATTGTGACAGTTGCAGGCAGATACCTTAGATAACATCAATTTTTGAAAATTGGAAGTTGAGGTTGATAGCAGTGGCACTATCTGAGAGTCATAAATTTTATTTGGCTACCATGTAACCACCTATGAATCACTCATTTGTAGCTATGATATCTCGAATTGTATACCCCAGCCCTTACCAAGTTTGTGCAAGCCTGTAATTTGCTACATGAAAATCTTCCTACTTGGAATATCTAGAGTGATTTTTGTTTTACTGACAGTATACATTAAGACCAGTGGTTTTTATGCATTTTTCTTTCTTTTTTTTTAAGAAAATGTTATGAACTATTTAAAAAATACAGATAAGTAGAAATGCTAACTCAACCAATTTTCTTCATCCAAATTTAATAAAAATTAATGTGTCCTTATGTGTATATGTTTTAATTTGAAATATAAACAAATGTAGAAGACTAAAACAGGACCCACAGCTTTCACCTCTCACAAAAATCAAATCACGGTGGATAACAGACTTAAACATTAGGTGGGAAACTATTAGAATCCTAGAAGAAAATGTAGGAAAGACTCTTACAGACATTGGCCTAGGCAAAGAATTTATGAAGAAGACTCCTAAGGCAATCACAGCAACAACAAAAATAAATAAATGGGACCTGATCAAATTCAAAAGCTTCTGCACAGCCAAAGAAACAGTCATGAGAGTAAACAGACAACCTACAGAATGGGAAAAAATTTTCGCATACTACACATCAGATAAAGGACTGATAACAAGAATCTATTTAGAACTCAGGAAAATCAGTAAGAAAAAAATCGAACAACCCTATCAAAAAGTGGGCAAAGGACATGAATAGAAATTTTTCAAAATAAAATATAACAATGGCTAACAAACATATGAAAAAATGTTCAACATCTCTAATCATCAGGGAAATGCAAATCAAAACCACAATGAGATACCACTTAACCCCAGTGAGAATGGCCTTTATCAAAAAGTCCCAAAACAATACATGTTGGTGTGGATGTGGAGAGACAGGAACACTCATACACTGCTGGTGGGACTGTAAACTAGTGCAACCCCTATGGAAAACAATATGGAGATACCTTAAACAGATTCAAGTAGACCTACCATTCAATCCAGCAATCCCATTATTGGGCATCTACTCAGAAGAACAAGTCATTCTATGACAAAGACATCTGTACCCCCATGTTTATAGCAGCACAATTCACAATTGCAAAGATGTGGAAACAACCCAAATGCCCATCAATTCACGAATGGATTAGTAAATTGTGGTATATGTATACCATGGATTATTACTCAGCTATAAGAAATAATGGTGATATGACATCTCTTTGGTTCTCCTGGAGAGAGTTGGAACCCATTATATTAAGTGAAGTATCCCAAGAATGGAAAAACAAGCATCACTTGTACTCACCAGAAAATTGGTTTCCCTGATTATCACCTAAATGCACATTGGGGAACGATACCAACTGGATATCAGACTGGGGGGGGGGGTTGGGGGAGAGGATGGGTGTATGCCTACATGATGAGTGCGTTGCGCACCGTCTGAGGAATGGCCATGTTTGAAGGTGCTGACTCGGGGAGATGGGGGTGGGGGGAGGGGATGGAGGTATGACTACATGGTGAGTACCAGGCACACTGTCTGGGGAATGGACACGCTTGAGGCTCTGACTCAGGGGGATGGGTGGGACATTGGCAATATATATAATCTGAGCTTTTGTACCCCCATAATAAGCTGAAATAAAAAAAAAAGAAAAGTTATATTGAGCAATGAGCAATGTAAGAAATGATTTATTGCTCTATTATTCCTGTTATAAAATTTATAAAAAATATTAGATAAATTATATATATGTAATGTATAATAAATATTCTATAACATATATTTGTATGAATAGTTGAGAACTTAAAAACATTTAACAAATTGTCAGATTTATAGAGATGATTCTAAAGAGGTAAGCTAGCTTGCTAAATCTAGTTGCTTTCCATGGGAGGCCAAACCTTGGCTTGCATAAGGTAAAAAATTCTCTCCCAGACTTAACTTCTCCATTGAGCCAGTACCTTCAAAGCATGACATCATTAAGAGTAAAGTTAATATCTATGTATTATATAGTTTGTAGTATATTATATATTATACTTTATATATTAACTTTATATTATTAACTTCATATATACTTCTCTATATATGCATACATACATACATATATATATTTGTTCCAACTTAGAATGACATGGAAAAAGCAAACAAAGAAAGCCCTATGATCATTTATAAATACAGACTGATAAACATTGGTTTAGAACTGAATTTACATTACCTGCTTGGCTCAGAAAACATATGCAAAGACTTAGATTTAAAGATGCTCTTTTGCCAGATGTCTGCTAGAAATAACTTCAAACTCTCTTTGGAAGAATGACCCTGTATTGGTTTTCTGTCACTGCAAAAACAAGTTACCACAGACTTAGTGGCTTAAAACAACGTACATTTATTATCTCAGATCTCTGTGGGTGAGAAGTCTGAAGTAGTCCAAGTCTCCCTGGACTACAATCAAGGTGTCACTAATGTTGTGTCATTTTCTGGAGACTCTAGGGGGGAAGCTGCTTCCTGTTCATTATAGTTATTGGCAAAATCCAGTTCCTTGTGGTTGTAGGATCTAGATCTGCATTTTCTTGCTGACTTTAAGATGAAGTTTTTTCCCAGCCTCTAGAGGCTGTGGCTGCATTCCTTGGCTCCTATCTCTCTTCTTTCCTCAATTTTCAAAGCCAGCAATGGCAGATTGAGTTTTTCTCACATGCATCTCTGATCCACATTCCTGCCTTCCACTTTCACTTCTAAGGACTCGTGTGCTTAGATCGGATCCACTCAAGTAATCCTGGATAATATCTCATCTCTAATCATAATTACAACTGGGAAGCTCCTTTTGTCATATACAGTAACAAATTCACAGGTTCCAAAGATAAGAACAGGGACATCTTTGGAAGATCAATATTTGGTTGAATGCACCTTCCATTGTAGCATAAAATTCAAAGAATTCACAGAAATGAAGTTTCCAGAAGTCCAAGATTTTTTCAACAAAAAATAATAGATAAGTAAATATGATTGATAGCACCCACAATAGACAACAAAATTAGAGCTAAAAAAACATTTAGACAAAGTGAAGAAGAGGATTAAAATGTTGAAAGAAATGTAAGAAGATACAGGAAATGTCTCAGTCTCTTTTGTGTGGCTATAACACAATATGACTGACTGGGTAATTTTTAATGAGCAGCAATTTATTTGGCTTGCAGTTCTGGAGGCTGGAAGTCCAAGAGCATGGCACTGGCACCTGGCAGGGGCATTCATGCTGATGTGCTATCCCACGGTGAAAAGCAGGACAAGAGAATGTGCAAGAAAGAGAGAGAATGGTGAGGAAATCTCATCTTTTTTATTAGGAACGTCCTCCCACAGTAACTAACCCACCATCATGATAGCAGTGTTAATAATCTCTGCTCTCATGACCTAATCCCCTTTTAATAGTCCCACCTCTTAATACCATAACAATAGCAATTAACTTTCAACATAAGTTTTGGAGAGGGCATTCAAATCATAGTAAGAAATATGAGTGAGGAACATAGATTATAAAAAAAAAATTCTACCAAATTTTTAAAAGAACATGAGGTTTGTCATAAAATGTTTTCTAAGAGTTGATTACGTAGGCATCTAAAATAAATAATTTTTCTTTCTCAAAAGAGTACTGTCTGAAAAATAGCAGCATTTTCCATTTTTAATGGATTTACCTTTAGAATGACCCTCCAACAAAGAGAAAATAAGAATGGAAAAACAAACACCACATGTACTCTCTCTTAAATTGGCACAGATTTATCAACACTTATGTGCACATATGGTAGTAACATTCATTGGGTGTTGTGCAGGTGGGAGAGGGGATGTCGGGATGGATATATTCACACTTGATGGGTGCAGTGCACACTTTCTGGGGGATGGGCATGCTTGTAGCTCTGACTTGGGCAGTACAAAGGCAATATAATGAATTTATCAAGACTTACACAGCTAAACATTTACAGACCATACATGGTGCTATTTGCAGTCAAGAAAAATATAAACAAATATAAAAATGCAGTGTTAAAGTATAACTGCATAAAACTAACTGTAGTACAGACTATTACTGAAATAATTTTGTAGCCGCCTCCTGTTGCTACTGCAGCCAGTCCAAATGTTGCGAGTATCTACTTGAGACACTAACTATAAGACACTCATCATCTCCACAAGAGCAGTTCATCTCTCCAGCAAATTGTTTATCCAGGTAAAAGGTGATCTCTCATGGTTCTTGTGTATATTTCATCATGTTTAATGCAATCCATAAACCTTACAAAACACCATGGGACCCATACAAATTGTCCCTGGTGATGCTGGAAGTACTCCCGAGAAGCAAAGTCGTGATATTACAAGAAAAAGTTGAATTGCTTGTTATGTACCTTAGATTGAGGTCCACAGCTGCAGTTGCCTGCCATTTCAAGTTAAATGAATCTAGTGTAAGGATGATAGTAAAAAAGGAAAAGGAAATTCAGGAAGCCCTCACTGCAGCTACACCAGCAAGTGTGAAATCTAACATTTTTTGTGACATACCCTTTATCTCATACTGAAACTGCAGCTTTTATGTGGGTGCAGATTGCTATAAGAAAGGCATACCTGTAGACTCTAATACACTTCAAGAAAAAGTGAAGTTATTCTATGACAACTTAAACCAAAAGGAATCTGAAGGATCTAAAGCTGGAGAATTTAATGTCAGCAAAAGATGGTTTGACATTTTAGAAAGAGATTTGGCTTAAAAAATTTCAAGATAACAAAAGAAACAGCTTCTGCTGACCAAGAGGTAACAGATGAGTTTCCACATGTCATTTAAGAAAGGCTACCTTCTTGAACAGGTTTTAATGTAGACAAAAGTGCCTTATTGTGGGGAAAAAAAATGCCATACAGACATTTAATAGGAAGGAAGAGAAGCAAACACCAGGACTTAAGGCAGGAAAGGATAGTCTAACTCTACTGTTTCATGCCCTTGCAGTCAAATTTATGATCAAGACTGCCCTTATCTATAAAGCTGCTAACCCCTGAGTCTTGGAGGGAAAAGATAAATACCAGCTTGCAGTCTTTTGGTTGTACAAGGAGATGTGGCCAATGAGACCCTTTTTTATGAATTGGTTCTACTGATGCTTTGTTCCTGAAGTCAGAAAGTACTTTTTCAATAAGAAACTGACTTCTTAAGTTCTTTTGATGTTGGAAAATGCTTCTGGCCACCCAGAAGCCCATGAGTTCAACACTTAAGGCATTGGCATGGTCTACTTGCCCCCAGAACAATATCCTAATTCAACCTCTAGATCAGGGAGTCATAAGGACCTGTAAGGCTCATTACACATTGTACTCTATGGGAAGGATTGTCAGTGTTATGGAAGAGAACTCCAATAGAGAATATCATGTAAGTCCAGAAGGATTATACCACTGAAGATGCTATCTTGTTCAATAAAAAAATGTATGAGAGCCATCAAGCTCAAAACAATAAATTCCTGCCGGAGAAAATTATATCTAGATGTTGTACATGAATCCATAGGGTTTATGACAGAGTCAATCAATGAAATCATGAAAGTGATTGTGAATGTGGCAAAAAAAGGTGAGGACTAAAGAGTTTCAAGATATGGATCTTGGGGAAATTCAAGAGCTAATAGACACCACACCAGAGGAATTAACAGAAGAGGACTTAATGGAGATGAGTGCTTCTGAACCAGTGCCAGACGGAGGAAGAAGACATAGAAGCAGTGCCAGAAAACAAATTGACAGTAGACTAGATGACAGGAATCTTTCAATTATTCAAGACTGCTTTTGACTTCTTTCACAACACGGACCCTTGTAAGATACAGGCACTGAAACTTACCTATCGGGTACAATAAACACTATTCTGGTGATGGACACACTAAAAGCCCTGACTTAAGTAATATAGAAGGTATCCATGTAACAAAAATATTTTCACTCCCTTAATATTTTGAAATAGAAAAAGAAACTAAAACACATGGTGGAAAAAGGATTGGTACCATACATAAATATTTTTAGAGAAATAAAAAAGTAAGAAAGTCGGAAAGAACTCATGAGATATTTCCATAAAGTTTCATCCAGTTTGCCTGCTTATTCTGCCTTCCTTCCACTTCCTACAACTCTTCCACTTCTCCCACCCCTGAGACAGTAAGACCAACCCCTCCTTTTTCACCTCCTCCTCAGCCTACTCAGTGTGAAAATAACGATGAAGACCTTTATGATGATCAACTTGCACTTAATGACTAGTAAATATATTTCCTCTTCTTTATGATTTTCTTCATAACAATTTTTTTTCACTTGCTTACCATATTATAAAAATATAGCATAGAGTACCTATAAATATATTAACTATACAGTGTATACATATAAAGAAGATTTGACTTGTGAGAGAACCAATACAAATATGCATTAGTCTACTGTTTATCTTGTCAGTAGTGCTTCTAGTCAACAGTAGGCTATTAGTAGTAAGTTTTTAAGGAGTTAAAATTATACACAGATTTTCAACTGCATGGTCAGTCAGCACGCTTACTTGGCACTCCTGGATCGTTCAAAGTTCAACTGTTCTTCAGAACAAGAAATCTAATTCCACCAGAAAATATCTGAGTTGAAAAAAACAAACGGTTCACATAGAAAAATTTTAAAAGTTATTAAATTTAATAAATATTAATGATAACAACTATAATATAAAGTCAATTAGTGGTTAAAGTATAAGACTATATTATGGGGGAATATAATAGGTATATGAACCAAGAATAGTTGAAAAGTAAAAGCATTCTGAGAAACTTACATTTGGCAGAAGGCAAGTGGTAATATATTTTGCATAATTTGCTAATTACAAAGTTAAGGATCCTTGTTAATTTTTATCATACCTGCTATAAGAATAGAAATAAAATGTATAATTTTTTAGTTAATAGAATAAAATTAAATGGAATGAGAAAAAACAAACAGTTAATTAAAAGGCAAGATGGGAGAAAAAAAGTAGGAAAAGTAGAAAACACAACATAAGGTAGAAATGAATCCAAATATATCTTAAAACTACAATAATATGAATGGACTAACTGCTTGTCTTAAAAGCAAAAATTATCACATTGCATGAAACATATAATGCAGCTCTTTTTGACTTGTAATATATATCTAAAACATAAGAAAACAGAGGTTGCAAAAATAGATGAAAAATAAACTGTGTTTATGAAATGCATGACAAAATATAACTGCTGTCATTCTTCTCTATAGTGTAAAACAGAGCTTAAAGTATAACTAGAAATATTCAAAAATATGATAATAAAATGTTTGTTTCACTGAACAGATAAAACGATTTCAAACTAATATGCATCTAACCACATAGTGTTAAAATACATGATATAACATTGACACTTCTGTGAGGAGAAATTGAGAAATCTACTGTCCTTGTGGGGAATTTAAACTTTAATCTTCCTCCTTATTTTTTGACCTTTTTATTGTAAAATAAGACAAACAGAAAACCACACAGAACAAACATACAACTTAGTGAATTATTATAAGGCAAATACCCTTGTAACCACCACATGGAGCAAGAAATGGAACTTTGCCAGACACCCCAGAAGGTTCCCTCTGTGTCTCCTCCCAATCACAACCTCACCCTCCCTCTCTCTATAAGCAACCACTATTCTGACTTTTATAGTAATAATTCCCTTATGTTTTTTTCACCCAGTGCACATCCCTGGACACTATAATTATTCAGGTCCGCTTTTCAAACTTTCAAGATTTTTTTAAGTCTTTTACTTTACAAATTCTTCCTCCATCCCTTTCTTTTTCTTGTAATTTATCTGTTGAAGAACTGGAACTATTTGACCTGTAGAGTTTTCCTAGTCTAGAAATTTTCAAATCTGCCTACTTCATTTTTATTTTTTGTATAGTGCCTTTCCTATTTCTATCTGTATTTCTTTAATAACTTTACATTCTTACTTTAAAGCTTTTGTTCTATTATTTCACACTTATGTTTCCATTTGCTAAACCTACTCTCTCATGGCACTTTAGGTTTTCATGGTGTTTATAAATTATGATTTGTTTTAACTGGGCACTCATCTTTAATGCAGCCCTCCCGTTCCACATCAATATACCTGTGTGGGTCCTTTATGCACTGGGGAGGAAGCCTAGGGCTCTATTTCTTCATTTTTAAAAAAATTCTTTATTAACATATTGTAATTGTACATATTTATGAGGTACAATCTGTTGTTTGAATACTCATCTGTGTTATATTTTGATCCAATCAGGGTAGACAGTGTATTACTTATGTTATGAATTTATTATTTCTTTGTGGTGAGAACCTTCAAAATCCTCTCTTTTAGCTATTTTGTAATATACAATATTTTACTACTAATCATAGTCATCCTACTGTGCAGTGAAACACCAGAACTTATTCCTCCTATCTTACTGTAACTTTGTACCTGTTGACAAACCTCTCCCTATCCTCCCTTCTCCCCTACCCACCCAGTCTCTGGTAACCACTATTCTACTCTCAGCTTGGTTTCAGGTCCCACTTTTGTGCTCCCTTTGAGTTGTCTCTTTATTCACGACATCTGGGAAAATTGTCTTTCTTTTCTTTCTCTTTCTTTCTTTCTTTCTTTCTTTCTTTCTTTCTTTCTTTCTTTCTTTCTTTCTTTCTTTCTTTCCTTTCTTTCTTTCTTTCTTTCTTTCTTTCTTTCTTTCTTTCTTTCTTTCTTTCTTTCTTTCTTTCTTTCTTTCCTTTCTTCCTTCCTTCCTTTCTTTCTTTCTTTCTTTCTTTCTTTCTTTCTTTCTTTCTTTCTTTCTTTCTTTCTTTCTTTCTTTCTTTCTTTCTTTCTTTCTTTTCTTTCTTTCTTTTCTTTCTTTTCTTTTTCCTGAGAGATCAGTATTAAAATGTTTATGTAATATTATTGAAAATCTTTCTATGTGCTTATAGCAGAATTTAGAATCATTTTGATTTATCACAATCTTTTTGTTGTCCAAAATCTTTTAAAATATTTTATCATTTGTTTGATCCTACCTATGGTGATTTCTCACACTATCTAAATGCAAAGCAGATTAGAAAATATTTTATCTTTTATCCATTTTATTGTAATTAGGTATAATCAAACATTCTATTTTTCTTTAATTCTATCTTAAAATCTAATGAATATAATCAGTGTTTTACTTGACTTTTGTCTTATATACAAGTTAGCAAAGAGGCCAGGTGTTGTGGTTGACACCTGTAATCTTAGCACTTTGGGAGGCCCAGGAGGGAGGATCACTTGAGGCCAGAGGTCAAGACCAGCCTGAGCAAGAGGGCGACCCCATCTCTACTAAAAATAGAAAAATTTAGCTGGGCATATTAGCTGTAGTTCCAGCTACTTGGGAAGCTAAGGCAGGAGGATCACTTAAGCCCAGGACTTTGAGGTTGCAGTGAGCTATGATGATGCCATTTCACTCTAGCTGGGGCAACAGAGTGAGATTCTGTCTAAAAAAAAAAAAAAAGAAAGAAAGAAAAGAAAACTTAGCAAACAATAAAATTTTTTTCTGTAAAAATTAAACAATTATCTGTGAATATTATAGAAAAGTTATGATATAAAAATTAAAATATAATTTATATGTAGTTTTTAAATTCTCTCTCACTACGTATATTTAATATAGGACTGTACTTTGCATATTACTTTGCTTCCATGTAACTATTTAGTTTTTCAAACTTAGTAAATAATTAAGAATTACATCCTATGCCATTTGACACAGCTTTGCACAATCATTGCTAATGATGATTAGGAGGGCCCATTATCTGAATTTATACTAAAATTGATAGTTAATAGTGCAAGACCCAATACAGATTATGTTTCCTTTAGTTCTCACAACAACCCTCTCATGAAGATACCATTATTATTTCTAATAAAAAGGGTCAGAAACTGAGTTTTATGATGGGTAAGGAATTTGCACAATAAAATAGAACTAGGAAGTTTTAGAGTTGTAAAATGAAACAGGGTTTTTGACTCCCAAGCCCATGCATAGTCTGTTATTACCCTGTGCAGAGTCCACCAATATTCATGTAACTTATTTCTTATTCTTTAAATTTTATGTTTTCATGTTTTGTATTTTGTTTTTTTCTATTATGAACAATTGTATACTAAATGTTCTTAAGTATAAATGTAAATTACTTTTGTAAATGTGCCTATCATCTCAGCAAAAATTCTTAGAAACTGGAGTGTTAGATTAAATGGCTATTTTTATTGCTTTTTATTCATTTTGGAAAATTACCATCCATAAATATTTTACTAAATGTGCACTTGCTTCCACATTTTAAGAAAGTGCCATTATCCTCTGTCTATGCCAATACTAGCTATGATCAGTCTTTCTCTTCTTTTCCAATCACCAATTACATTATCAAATCCAGAAATCATTAAAAGTGTTTTGACTTGAATTATTTGATTACAGCTAAGGTTGGCCATATCTTCAATTGTGAATTGCATTTATGAAATTCTTCCTTTTATTGAGACATCAAAGGCACAGAAAATTGACCGGGGGGGAAATGAAAGTCTTAAATAGCTTGCCTCCAAGACAAATTGAAAAGCACATTTAGCTAAAGTCTATAATTGTTAGACATGAAAATTAAAATGAGAAGAAGCTGATGGCTTCACCAATGTCACAGCTTTTATAAGAGTGCCAGGAACAAAATCCCAGTCTTCACAAAGCCAATCCAGGACATTTTACTCTATCCCACAACTTCTCTGCGTTTGGTGTTGATTGATGTTGATCTGATATTTTAGTAATTGAAAAATGTGTGATTGAGAAATTCTGAGAATAGTAAATTATCCTAACCTCCTGTGAAACAATTCTGAAAGTTTAAAAATATGTCTTAAACATGTCTTACAACAGATTTGGTGTGATGAAATAAATTAGATGTCAACTGTGGACCACTATAAGCTTTAAATAATTAAATGCTTCGTTTGTCAACAGGGACAAAATATACACTCTTTAAATCAAGAGGATAATTATTTTTCTTGACAAGACTTTACAGTGCTTGATTGAGATTTTTGGATGCATATACATGAGTTGACAGTTTGCATTTGCTATGTTTTCCCCTAGGTAAAATCTAAAAGCGTTCATAAGTTTAATGAGAATAGAGCCCATTAACCCTAAGAATGCCCTTTTTGCTCAAAGGAATATTCCACCTAGAAAGTGATATAAAAAATAAGTCTCATCTGAAATAAAATCCCGGCTTTTCAAATTTGGCATGTGGTCCTTTAACTTGAGCCACAATAAAAGAAAGTGATTCTATATCCCTTTTCGTGGTAATAACTGTATTTATCTTGGCTTTTAAAGAGGGAGAAAATGACTCTCTTTATTTTTTGCATTAAATTTACATGTGTTAGAATTTCTTAGATTTTTAAACTTGGGAGCTGTGCAAAATATTTATGGAGCTAACTTCACCAAAGACTATGTACCTAGGAAGTAAGGCAGCCTTGCCTTTAAATACATGACAAGCTATCACAGAGAAGTTGGGCAGGGAGACATTCTCCCCACATCTTCAGATGACACGGTTGCAAGCACATCTATGACTGTGAAGTGCGCAGCACTAATCTGACACACCTATGCAACTCTTTTTCTGGAAAGCCCACTATTTGTTCTAATGAGGAGGGGCTTGTATATGAACATTAAAGTTACTAGTTAGTCACTTTGGTGCATATTGGAAGGCAGAAGAAATCGTACAGTAATTATCAATATAGAAAGATGGAGGTTAAGGGTTCAAAATCTCAGTTAGACAGGAGAAATTTGAGGTCTTTTTTTTTTTTGAGTTCTACTGCACAGCATGGTGAACATAGTTAATAATGGGATATTGTCCATTTCAAAATTACTAAGAGAGTAAATTTCAAATGTTCTCATGGTAAAAAAAAAATTGTTAAGTATTTGAGATGATGGATATGTTAACTAGTTTGATTTAATTATTCTACATTCTATTCAAAATTATAGTATCACTTTGTTCCTCATAAATATATAGAACTATAAATTTTCAATTTATAATTAAAAAAAGGATGGAGGTTGAATAAAAGAAAAATAATGAATAGTAGCACCTATTGAGTGGTTGCTCACTATTATATGTGCTTCTCAGCTCATTTTGTTCACACAGAAGATACTTGAAGTATAATCACTACCTCTATTTTGTAAATGAATAAACAAAGACACAGAAAAGTGAAGAAATGTGTCCAAGGTCCCAGATCAGGTGTGGGGTGCACCTTGGTAAGGCAGCTCCAGAGTAAGCGCTCTTGAGGCCAAGCTCTCAGCCCTCTGATAGGGTCAGATGGCAGGTCCTACATGTTGTCCATGAGGACACTACTTGGGCTCCTTTGTAGGCCCAGATTTTGTAATTTCCTTTTGCAATTCCTGGGAGTTGGAGGAACAAGGTGGCATGAAGCCAAATCTTCAATTAAGAAATTTGAGCAAAGAGACCCGAGCTACATCTAATTTCTAATTTTCTTCTTTGCATTTTTCCAAATGTTGGTTAAATTTTTCATCCATCTTGCTTATATGGTTATCCTCTTGAGATACCCAATTTGGTACAATTCCATTACAAGCAAGTACATTATATGTATAAATTTCTTCATGTTTTAAAAAATTAAGGTCTGTATGTACTAGTAAACATAAGTAGAAGAAAGTAGTGAGTGAGATAGAAAGCTTTTTAAAAAAGTTATTTGATCTGCTTTATAATTAAAGAAAATAAAGCCTCTCTGTTCCCATAATTTACATACAATGCTTTAGATTCCAATCTGCTTTCTCTTGCATGATTTTTTTTATTTATTCAGGACATTATGGGGGTACAAATATTTTGGTTACATGTAATGCGTTTGCCTCTTCCAAGCCAGGGCTACAAGCGTGTCCCTCCCCCATACAGTGTGTTCTGCTTCCATTAATTGTGGGTTTACCGTACCCAGCACCAGCCCCCTTGACTGGCACCCAATGAGAATTACTACCTTGTGAACACCTTAGTGTTGATGAGTTAGTATCAATTTGATGGCGAGTACATGTGGTGCATGTTTTTCCATCCTTGTGATACCTCACTTCGAAGGATAGGCTCAATCTCCATCCAGGATAATATAAGAGGTGCTAGATCACCATTGTTTTTTGTGGCTGAGTAGTACTCCATGGTATACATATACCACATTTTATTAATCCACTCATGTATTGATGGGCACTTGGGTTGTTTCCACATCTCTTTGCATCATGTTTTTAAAAGTACATAAATGCTGTATTGGTCCTCTTGTGACCGACTTACTTCACTTAGCAAAATGATCTTTGTGTTCATCCATGTTGTTACAAAAAGCAGGATTTCCTTCTTTTTTCCCTTAGGCCATATAATATTCCATTGTATGTTTATACCACATTTTCTTTATCTGCGTATCTGTCAATGGACACTTGGGTTGTTTTCATATCTTGGCTAGTGTGAGTAATGCTGGAATGAACAGGAGAGTGCGGATATCTTTTTGAGAACCTGATTTCAATTCTTTTGGATACAACCAGAAGTAGGATTAATAGATAATATTTCATTATTCTACTTTTGTAAGGTATCTACCATGGTCAAACTCATAGAAATAGAGAAGACAATAGTGGTTGCCAGGGCATATGGTGTGGGGAAATGGGGAATTGCTCAATGAGTAGACAGTTTCAATAATGCTAGATGAGTAAGTTCTAGGAATCTACTGTGCAACACTCTGCTTATAGATAATAACACAGTAATACGCACTCAAAAATTTAAGAGGGTAGATCTCATGTTAAGTATTCTTACTACAGACACACACAAAAAGGAATACAAGAAAACTTTGGCAGTATTAGAGATATTTATTGCATTGATTATGGTGATGGTATCACAAGTGTTTACATATGTCCGAACTCATCAAATTTTGCACAGTAAATATGTGCAATTCTTAGTATATCAATTATTCCTCAATAAAGCTGCTAAAACACAGTGTATGTGTTCAGCTTGTTGAATAAATGGAAGGTGAGACAGGAAGAAAACTAATTTTAAAACAACGATGAAGAAAGACTCTGAGAAATAAAGATTATGGTAAAGAAAGAAGATATAGCAGTTGAGGGTGGTGGTGGTAGTATGACACAGTGATTTGGCATTAAAAATATTATTTTATTTTTAATAATATAAGCACATGGTATACAATGTGTAAAGTGAAAATAGCCACCTCTGCCCCTGAGCCACTCAGACTGCTATTTTAACTGACAATCATTAGGTTAGTTTCTTGCATATTCTTCCTCAATTATATTAAAATATATATATACACATATAATATGTAATATCTATTAAATACAGTAGTTATGTAATTTCAAAGTGTAGTACCAATTGGTGATAAGCCATAGTTCACTAAAAATGATATCTTAAAATAAGTAGGGCCTTCTGGACCATCCTTATAAACGCAGTCAGTCAGTTAATCTATCTGTCTCTTTGTGGTTAAACTCACATCACGAAGCAGGTTTACAGGATTGCAAATGCAGTATTTCATTAAGAGAATTTTGAAATCTTCATTTTGTTTGCAAATAATTTTCCTCATAAATAAGGAATAAGGAAGAAAAAATGGAGAAAGGAGAGAAAGACAGAACAGTGAAGTTTATGTTTTCCTGGTGACACTGTGGTATCCTGGGATTTTTGTATGCTATTTTAAAGAACAGAGAAAAGCACAAAAAGAAGATAAAATTCTATTTTTTAATATTCTTCTAATTCTATTTTTATTATCCCCATTTCCTAGTCTAACAAACTCCTATGAGGAGAATTGTCATTGCAGTTTTGCACAGGTTTACCAAACAACTGACCACTGCTCCATCATTTAAGGTCCAAATTCTGTGCCAAAGTAGTAGCTCTTTTACACTCTACTAAGTAGATAACATCTAGGAGACAGCTAGAAAAAGAATTAATATACACATTAATGAGGAATAAATACAAATTTTCAGCCTTGTTCAGAGAAAAAATATCCCCAGAGGATCACATTGATTTTTTTCAAGTCAATAATGTATATAAGTGGGCTATGTGGACTCCTAGGCGAAAGCAAGGAGAGATTTCTATCAAAGCAGGCGGAGGAGTGAGGCAGAGAATGATTGGGGTGGTCGCCTGGGAGTCCGAGTTCAGCGAGCTGTGAGATGCTGGCAGGTAGGCACTCAGCGCTCACCAATGAGGCATGCAGCCCCTAATGAATGTGCCTCTCCACCAAGTCACATTCAGAAGTTCTCACATGCATCTTCCCTCACACAGAGAATTTTCCCTGAATCGGGTAAATCTCTCAGAAAAGCCAGAAACCAATCTTCTTAATGAAAACTCTAACAGGTTTTTTATGCCCCCTGATAAAGTGGTTCCCACATTTTTCACAGATCAGATACATTTAACAAGTATTTTTCCAGCATCCACAGTAGGACACACATCTTGAAGAACTCATTCTTTATCTAAAGAGACTCAGTGAACCTCTGGTTCTTTTTTCTATAATGGACCAAGGAGTCTGTGAAATTAATGAAAGTTCTAGATGAATGCTGTCCAATAGAGGTACAAGGGGAGGTACAATGGGAGCCACATTTAATTAAAATTAAAATTAAATGGGAATTTAATTTTTCTAGTGACCACAATGAACAATTTTTTAAAAAAGGATAAAATAAAATTTAATATTTTATTTAGCTCAATACATCTGAAATATTATATTTTAACATGTCATCAGTAAAAAGGTTATTGAGATATTTTATACTTTTAAGTTTTTAAAATCCACTGTGTATTTTTTTACTTATAGCACATTTCAATTGAGGCCTGTCATAGTTCAAATGCTAAATAGCCATGTGTGTCTAGTGGCCACAGCATTTCCTAATACAGTTCTTTATTCTCGCCTCAGAAAAGCATGGTGTGAATACATAACAAACACATTTTGGACAAAATTATAGAGGGTACTTGGATCCTCAGATTAATATTTACATAATAAATACTCTTTTTATGAGATACTTACATCAGGAATTGAAGAAATAGCTTTAAGAGGACACAGGGTAAAAATCTTGCCAAGTGTAGGCAGCCATATAAAAGCTAAAGGCAGATTGTTTTACAAATCCCTGCTATGACACTGCTATTGTTTACTTTCTAACTTTTGGTTCCTTATTGGATTGTGAATATAGATAGTCCTTAATAGTAGTTCACCAACACCTTGTGGATTGCTGTAATTACCCAAATAAAACTGCTTCCTGAAGGATCTGAAAACTGCTTTCCACTCTCAATTATAGGTGCTTTCTATTCACCCCTGATTTGTCTAATTTCAAGCCGATCCTTCCCTCCTCTTCTCTGCCATTTTTCTTTTCCATGTTTGCCTCATTCCTGTGTTACAGCAGGTGCAACAAGTGAAAATCTAGTTTCATTCCCATTCTTCAAATGCAACAGAAGTACCATTTGTAAAAGTAAATTGACTAAAGTAGAGCGTTGTGTTTGGGGCAATGCCAACTATTTGTATATCTAGTTCTTTGAAAAAAAGGAAAAGAATTATGAGTCTCTGGAGAGGTTAAATTCCTAGCATAAGAGTTTAAATAACAATCCCCAACTTGATTGAGTTTTCAGACTAGTTCTCATTTTATCTCCCCATTCATTCCCCACAAGCATTTCAAGTTATGCCAAATGATTTTCATTTTGCAAACCATCCAAGGCATTCTCAGAGTACATTTGCCAGGCTGAAATCAATAGAAACCCAAGGAATGCACATGTTCATGAGGTACATGTTAGAAAGAAAGGTAGATACTGTAAAGTAAGTGGTTGCATGCCAGGAGATGGGGGTGTGAATTGTGTGCCAGGGTGTGTTAGCCATGCAGTAAAAGTGGCTAATAAAATTCACTTATATTGACTGTAAAAGGTACTTAGATTATCCAAATTTGGGAGAAATATTCCATTGTAACATGATTTTGAAATTCTGTTCCATTATTAATAATACATTGAATAATTTTTCACATCTCTAAGAGCTGCATGAAATAGGCTTCATTTGAGTAAATATTTAGAAGCCCTCAATGCTTAAAAAATAGAAAGTAAAAATGTCAAAAACCAATTTTATCCATAAAGTGGATTAGTCTTTTCTATTTTTTTTTTACATATTTGGCATTTCTCCAGTGTATGCCTTCTTACAAATCACCACAATTCATATCAATGCTCTTTTTTAATTATAGTTTTTAATTTCTCAGTTTATAGTTTTGAATGTTCTCAATTAAGTCCAAGAGGGAGCTTTCACTGAAACTGCCAATACCTACAAATAACTTTTAATGATGTTTAGAGCAATACAATAGAGTAACTAGACAGAATTTGGAAAAATAAAATACAAAGAGCTTCAGTGGTAGCTGGGAAAGTATAGAAGCCAGAAAAGAAGATCTTGTGTGGATGAGAATGCAAACCCAATTTAAGAGTGTCTTGGAAAGAGGATAGAAATGTGATGGTGTAATGTACATGACAGATCTTTTCTAATCACATAAAAACCAAGCCCTTGGAACCCACAGAGAAACACTGTGCCATTAATTCTCCTCTGCTCTCTTGCACACTAACAGTTCTTGTCCTAATTAAATATGCTCCTGGAACACAGGTTTTATTGTCTGAGCTGTGTCACTGTATTTGATATACTCATGACTCCTGTCACCTAGGGATAGGAAATCCCTCTTGGAGACACATATCTGCATCAATGTCTTCCTTAAGCAAAGGGTACTTGAGTATCAGATTGTACTAGCAATAAACAGCAGGTCTAGACAGAAGAATCACAACAATTGAAACCATTTTTTGAACTTTGTATGCTTAGAGATTTAGTGTAAAACAAAAAATATATATATATATGTGTAGAAACAAAATTAGCTTAGTTTACCTATCCTGGCTTTTATGTATCATTCCTAATTTCCTCTGGGCAGGTCGTGTAGTTTTAAAATTAAAAATTTATTAATTTTTATGATTGACAGCTAATGATAACTGCTTTCATTATTAAATTAAATTAATTTGAATTGGGTTCTCAGATAAACTGGTCCCTCTAAATTCTTTTTCTGTATCAAATAAGGTATCACTCAAGTAATTTTTGATAAGAAAGGAGAATGAGGGAAATAGGATTGATCCTTAATTCTTTACACTGTCTGAATGAGTTGCTTAACTGAGTAAATGACATTATTTATGATTGATTTAACTGCTTGAAGACTAGAATTTTTTTCCATTGCAATAAAACAAATTGTGTCCATCAGGGTAAAATAGAGAAATACTGACTGGCGAAATATATATTTTATTTTCTGAAACATCTGGTTTCTACCCGCTAGAAATCTCTGACGTTTGAGGGAATGTGGCACCAATGAAAAAAGAAAGTTTTAATTCTAGTTACTTCTGGCCTAAAATTTCAGAGCCTTTCTTTCTTTGCTAATTTTCAAAGATTCTCATTTGAAACAAGGCCCTTTGTTTCCTAGATTTTCTTATAGTGTGATGTCTCAGTTTAACTTTTCAGCTATATAGGTTAAATCAGGATGAACCTGGCATCGTATTTCTAGTTTCTGTGTCATGTTCCCCACACAATTAAAGGTAAGCAGAATAACTGATCTTGAAAATGTTGGAAAGTGTGAGTTGAAACTGAGACTGTTGGACATGCACAGTATTAAAAAAGAGTTTTTGTTAATAGCCTTGTTGAAATTAGACATGAAACCTGTCACAACTATGATTTTGTTCCAAGTCCTTAGATGCTCAATCGGTACAGAATAATATGGAGAACAGGACCTTACATTCCCAGGGACAAAATGTTCAATGATATAGTGTTTGAACATTAATTCTAAAATAAGGTTTAAGGAAAACAAAAGAATAGATATACACTAAAACAACAATTTAAATATATATCAGCAACTGAAGGGGTCTGAATATAGATTTTAAAAAGCCAAATGTTTAGTATTATTTGCACAACTCCTATCAAATGGAGGACCATAGATTAAAGGTTGGTGTATTGAATGAGCTGTAGCAATAATGGAATTTGAAAATGTTTGACCTTAACTTTTCTTGAGAGAAGAATAGTCTTTAACACACATACAGGGAAATGCAAATCAAAACCACAATGAGATATCACTTAACTCCAGTGAGAATGGCCTTTAGCAAAAAGTCCCATAACAATAAATGTTGGCGTGGATGTGGAGAGACAGGAACACTCATACACTGCTTGTGGGACTGCAAACTAGTGCAACCTCTGTGGAAAGTAATATGGAGATACCTTAAACAGATTCAAGTAGACCTACCATTTGATCCAGCAATCCCATTATTGGGCATCTACCAAAAAGAACAAAAGTCATTCTATAAAAATGATGCACCCAAATGTTTATAGCAGCACAATTCACAATTGCAAAGATGTGGAAACAACCCAAGTGCCTATCAATACATGAGTGTATTAATAAAATGTGGTATATGTATACCATGGAGTACTACTCAGCTGTAAGAAATAATGGTGATATAGAACCTCTTATGTTCTCCTGGATAGAGTTGGAACCCATTCTACTAAGTGAAATATCCCAAGAGAGGAAAAATAAGCACCACGTGTACTCACCATCAAATTGGTTTCACTGATCATCACCTAAGAGCACATTTGGGAATAACACTAATCGTGTGTTGGGCAGATGTGGGGGGGGAGGGGAGGAGTGTATACCTACATAATGAATGTATCTGGGGAATGGACACGCTTGAAGTTCTGACTCGGGGGGTGGGGGTGGGGGGCAAGGGCAATATACGCAACATAAACTTTTGTATCCCCATAATATGCTGAAATAAAAAATAAAACATACTAGGAATGTCTAAAAAAATGGTCTTGGGCTATTATTGCCTTTGCTCACTTAATCACACATACAACTTTTAAGAGAAAAACTCTGATGACTTTGATGTTTCCAATTCCTTCAAATATTATTCTTTATATTATTCACTGTTTTTGTCATGAAATTAACATGTATACAGTATCAAAATTGTAAAACATAAATTGTGGAAAAATAAAAGAAGAAAAGGCTTTCTTGTGTTCAAGATTTTTTTTTTTTTTTACTTTTTCTTCAATTAATATTTCCCTGTTGGTTGCTTCACTCTTTACCTTTGGAGTTTCCATTCCATGAATTTGGTATCTGTTCTACTCTATGTCTGTTATCTTTATCTCTGCCAGTCCATGCTATCATTCTTTTACACTGAATTAATACATTTTAACTTGTTTTTTGATTCCATAAATTGGTTTCCTACATGTTTTATTTACTGCCCATTACTTGCATTATTTTATCTTTAAAAATTTATCCAACTATGTTTTCATACCCAAGCATATATTACCAATCTCACTCTTTTCCCAGTTCATAAATCCAATATCATCTCAAAATTCCTTGTGGAAATATAATTTCTAATGATCTTTACAGTAGCTCTGTTGCATTGAAATATATTTGCTCTTCTTCTTTTTGTTTTGTTTTGGTTTGTTTTTTATTTTTTTTATTTCAGCATATTACAGGGATATAAATGTTTAGATTACATATATTACCCTTGCCCCACTCGAGTCAGAGCTTCAAGTGTGTCCATTCCCCAGACAGTGTGCACCACACCCAGTAGATGTGTATATACCCAACCCCTCCTCCCCCTTCCCACCTGCCCTACACCGAATGAATGTTAAACTACTATATGTGCATTTAAGTGTTGATCATTTATATGTCCTATTCTTTAATACTGCTGAATCTCTTTATATGACTTGTGTTATTTTCTCTTTTATCTTCTTTCTATCTGATAGTCTATAGGATACCATACAGTTGGGAAGCTAAGAGGAATCCTACCACATTTGTGACTTCCTCTTCTAATATTTCACATTAGCATAAAAAGAAAAGGGAAAAACTTAGCTCTCTGAAGTTTTATTTTTCTAGTGCTGAAGTCCTATTACCTCTATTTGCAAAGTAGAGTAGAGCTATAGATGGAGGCAGCTGTGGCAGATCGCCTCATCTGTGGACCAGTGTGTTTTTCTTCCGTGTAATGCACAGCTGATTCTATGTTCCCTCCTCTCATCAGTATTATTATTCTCATTAGAAAATGGTTTTATTTTTTTCCCCACATAATATAGTCATCTTGTTATGGCCTGATTCAGTGTAGTAAGCACTGTGATGTGCTGCCCAGGTTTCCATTCAAGGAAGAATCAAGAGCCCTGGCCATGGAGAGTATGGTCAGCAGATAGCCTCTAGGTACTAGCTTCTTCAGAAATTGCCTCAATTATGCAGAGCAACTATGTGCAGGGCCACAGCCATTCCCAGGAAAATCCACATTATTTGACTGGGGATGCGGGGTCATGAAGGCTTGGCCATCTTGGCTTACCTTGGGACAACTCAGAAGCATCATTCCAGCTCCAGAGCTTCTGCTTGGTTTAACCAAACCTATAACTGCACCTTCATCACATCTCAACTTCTTCTGCTTGTTCTGCTATCCTTCTCATCTCTTCACAGATGTTGTCTTCAAAGGAATAATTTCCAGTAGATATCCTAAATATCAATTCTTGTCTCCAAATTTGCTTACAGGGGAACACACTCTCCCTTGCCCCTTGACAATAAGTTACATGTGATGACCACAGGGTATTTTGTCTGTGTGTGAATGCATTCACTTTGTGAATTTACAAGAGACACACGCAATATCTAGATCTGGCCCCTTTCAATGGCCAGCTTAGAATTAGCAGGTGGAATTGAAAATCCCTCCAGTAATTTTGCCCATTTATTTTATTGCTAGGCTCTTACTTTGCATATTGTGAATAATAAATTAGTTGGCTTCTCCATCAATCTAGCCTTGTCTTACCTATATCTTGCAAAAATTCTGAAATACTTTTGGCTTTGGGATGATACAGTTTTCCTAGTTTCTCATTCTTTTTTTGTTTGTTTTCTCTGTTTTTGTATACCATTAATTATTTTCACAGAAATTTTGGAGAAACAAAGGAATCTATAAGCATGAGCAAGGATCACAATCTGGAAGCAGTTGTTCCTGATATATTCTTAATAACAAAATTAATATATCTTTTACCATTGCCAGAGGGAAAGTAAAATGGAGCACAGAAATTTATTAAAACAAAAATTACAAACTATTGCAGTGGTTTCTTTTTAATACATATAAATCATATTTGAAAGTCAGATTAAGATATGATTATTATCTTAAAATCACTTTGATTATAATGATCTACTTGTTCAAATAAGACAAGAACTGCCAAAAATTTTCTGAGTTTGCTTTACTCAGTTACAATTGGAATTAAGAGCCTAAATTAAAAAATCATAGAACCTGGATTTGAATTCTGGATCTTTCACATACTTGCTTCAATATTTCTATCTGTAAAATGGAGCTAAGAATAATCTCACAAGATTATTATAAGGATTATGGGAAATAACGTATATAAAACTTTTAACTCAGTCCATGATACAAATAAGCATTTCATGAATGGTGTGTGTTGCTATTACATTATTATTGGTGGTGTTGGTATTGGTGTTCATTTTAAAGGTGCGAACAGAGAACTCAAATGTAGGGTGAATGTAATCCTTGGATGCAGCTCTATTCTCTGAATGGAAAACTTAGATTCATATATGGCTTTGTCACAAAAGGGGTGACCTTAGGAAATGTTTTAAACATCACTATTACTTAGTTGTTTTCTTTTTTTACCTAAAAATGCAAACTGGAAAACACCCTTATATTAAAATGTTTAGAGTCCATATATTATGAAAATCAGATTAGAGGATATATAAAACTGTTTTGAAAACATTTTGCTATTGCAAACATGTAAGGTCTCATCATCATCATTCTCTACCTCAATATCCTTTCTTGAAGTTTATAGAAGTTCTTACCACAAGGTTCAGGGGTCAATGATGGTCTTATCATTATACTAATACTAAGTCATCTGACTCATTTACTGGGGATAAACTTAAAGAATGTGATAGTAGCTAGCTTTTTAATTCAAGAATTAATTATTAACATACTTGGTATATTAAATTTAGAAATAATCTTATATACATCTAATCAATATCACTATTACTTTGTTCTTTATTTAGTGAAGCTTTGAGAAAGGGAGAGAAAAAGGGAGAGAGAAAAAGAGCAAGAGAGAGGGACTGGGGATTGTGTTTGTGTGTGTGTGTGTGTGTGTGTGTGTGTGTGTGTGTGTGTGTGTTGTGTGTGTAAAACAAGTAGCAATAAAAAGGAGAATGGCTCATTAGGTTTTTGATCTAGTCTAGTCCTTGGACTAAAGATCCCAGGAATCCATGCACACAAGAATAAGAACTCAGTCACATAGTACAACATAGACGATTTCAACCTGCTAAAAAATCTTCTAAAAAATTTCAGCAAAGTACAAAACAATCTGATGTTGTACATGTTCTAATACATTCAAGGTTATCAATTCCCAATGTTCAAATCACTAAGGAAGACTTCCAGTAACAATTTTCCAGAAATGTCAAGGTTGGGGCCAAACTAAAACATACTGTCTTCAGTGAGGGGAACACTTATTACTTGTGTTCTGTCTATACTTCCAATCTGTCCATAACTGAAGATTTTTCAGTCTGTTTCAGTACTGGCTCCAGCACAGTTCATTATCATGAATTCTAGAGCTGGATGTAATAAGCCAAGAAGAACAGAATTGTGATTGAGATAAAAGACCTTAGAGTTGAAGCCCTGGATGTGTATTATCTCTCTATTACCTTCTTGCAATGGTATTTCTATGAGTTTCGATTTCCTCAACTGGTGACTGGGCATGCTGATATATTTAGGGCTGTCGTGTCATAATATAAACCATTAGGTGATGTATATAGTGGTAAAAAATAAAAGTTTACAATAATAATCAAAATATTTGGAACAAGTAACAAACATCAAACACATTTAACAACTCATGTTAGAAAATAAAAATTTAGGAGCCCTCTTCTTAGAGTAAATTCATAATTCATAGTTTGGGATGGTAGAGTTAAAACTTTTAAAATAATTTACCTAAATTCTGTATTTGGATATTAATTTTCATAGTAATTTGACAATGGTTTATAAAGTGATGTTTTGAATAGCTTTTTTGTAAAAAAAGAAAATAAAAATTTATTTACTCATTTACTACTTTAATTCTTCTCACATTGAACTATTATGTATTTTCTTGTAATTCTCATACATGTAGCAGTTACTTTCACAGAATTAGCTCCCAAATTTTTTAACAGTCTTCAAAAATAAAAATGTTACTAAAGAAATTCAAGAATATTCACAACAATGGACTCCCCCATTGTCAATTGTTTATTGAGAATTTTCAGAAGCTATCGATGGCTTTCTGTTTCATAGCAGATTTACGAGAAGTTTGTGAAATGAAATGATTGATGCAGAGTAATTAGAATGAGTCATTGTAATAAAATATAGCATTCATTTTCTCGATCAAGTTGTCCCATAATATATTTTATCATATAGAACATTTATGACACTGTCGCTGATCATATTGATATCTAATGCAAAACTGCTGGGGACTTAAGATACCAGAAGACCCTAAGTAACTCTGGAAAGAGTTTTTTTCTCATTAGAGTGGAGAAGTCCTTACTGATGTTACGTACTCTGGCTATGATGAAGGCAGAAGGAAGAAGGCACATGTCATTTTTTTTTTTTTTTTTTTTGAGACAGAGTCTCGCTCTGTTGCCCGGGCTAGAGTGAGTGCCGTGGCGTCAGCCTAGCTCACAGCAACCTCAGACTCCTGGGCTCAAGCGATCCTCCTGCCTCAGCCTCCCCAGTAGCTGGGACTACAGGCAGGCGCCACCATGCCCAGCTAATTTTTTCTATATACATATTTTAGTTGGCCAGATCATTTCTTTCTATTTTTAGTAGAGACAGGGTCTCGCTCTTGCTCAGGCTGGTCTCGAACTCCTGACCTCGAGCAATCCACCTGCCTCGGGCTCCCAAAGTGCTAGGATTACAGGTGTGAGCCACCGCGCCCGGCCTCACATGTCATTTAATAACGAATGTCCCTCAAGGGAAAAATGCCCCATCTCTCTGAGAAGGGACTCATGGACCTACCTTATGCAGACAATTCTCTGGGGTCATTTAACACTAGTAAGACTATTGTTAGTGATGTCTTGGCCAGGAAGCTGATCCTATTAGAGTTGGCACACTGTTAATCAAATTTAAGGTTTTCAAAATTTGGATTGAATGTTCTTACCAGTCTGTTTGTAGTCATCGCTGTTGTTCTACCTGTAATTTTCAGTGAAAGTCATTTCAGGATTTATATTTCTAGTACCTTTTAAGTAAATTCTGCTAATGCCTCTGAAGATTTTGGATGTCCTTAATAATCTCCTTCCCTCTATATAGAACTAAACTTGCCATTCATTGTTAGCTGGCTTTGTCTGCAAATGGGCACATTTCCCCTTTTCATGGGACCTTAAGCATAGTTGTGATATATAAAGGACATATTTGTGTTTTTTTTAAATTTAATTTGTGATTGATTACATAAATGATGAAAAAAAAAATGTTTTCCTTTGTTGTCTGCACCTAAAAGACCAATAATGTTGGGCATGTTCTCAGGGTTGTGTTACAGTAAGATTTCGGGATCCTTTTTCTTTAGAAATGATATTTTCAAGTGTACAAAGACAATAGATAGAAATGTAGGAGCTAAGTTTGTAAAAATAAAAACAAATTTGAAAATGAAAAGAAAAAAACACTATATTTATGATAAGAAATTATGTATATATATATTTATGTGAAAATTGAAGCATTAAGTCCAGTTTTTTGGTGTTCCTTAATAGAGCAAAATCTATAAATAGGACAAATGCATTTCATATATTTTTAAATCATTGTCTCCTGAATCTTGCACTTTTTGTGGCTAATATAAAGCTAATAAAACTATTTTCATGATGGAAAACATGTATAAAAATATTGGACAAAGTCATCAATTGAAAAACAATCACCTCAGGCTGGACAATGTGCCCTAGTCTGTAAGCCACTTACTAGACTAGAATATATACTGAATATCTTTGTCATAAATAATCCATGACACTATAAGACCTAAATTCCATATAAATTTAATCTGGTCAATTTTGAAGGGCTAGCACCTTTCTTAAAACAAAAATGCATCAATATCCATCTCTATTAAAGCCAGCTCTTGATTCTATGTTTTTAGGTTTGTAGTTTTATATATATAATATGTATATAATATATGTATAGATAAAATATAGTTAAATATAAATATATCTCGTATTTACATTTAACAGAATTTTTAAGTGCTTTTTAATCTTTGCTAATTTTCATTTTTAGTTCCCAAAGAGGAGTATACTAACATTAATTTTTAGATTTAACAGAACTAATTTTTTTAAATCCCTTATCATTTCAAGCCAATATAAGAATGGCTTATAATTCTTCCAATATTCATATGGAAAACAAAATGGAATAAACTTTTGTTCAATCACAAACTTTGTTTAATCACATACTTTTATTCCAACTGACTATGGAAACCCATGCCTCAAGAGTCAGGGTGACAGTCGATGGCATAAAAGTAATAAAGTGAGGAGGGAGTTACCATTGTGCTATATTTTCAAGGTACTCACAAGACCAGGGTGCATATACATCCATGCAGAGAAATTATTTATCACTCCACATCTAAATATAACTTAGTATAACTTAACTAGATGGCAGATTTTTGAAGTCTGTGATATTGAAAACAAAACCAAAAAATCTTTGGATTATTAGCTTACTAGTTGATAAAGTCCAAATGGCATCTTACCAAATTATCTTATTCTCTTAGTAAAAATTAATCTACTTTAATATGAAACTGACCCTTGAATTAGCACATTTCTGTTTTTTAAAATTTAATTGGACAAGTTTTTGTCTTGTTTTTCTTTGGCAAGTGTAAACCATGATCTGTTGATGTTTCTAGCAGATTTGGCAGAGGAAGAAAACCATTAAATGATTTTCCAGTAAAAGGAAAAAAAGAAAGAAAGAATAAAAATATAGTAACTGAGAAAAATAATAAAGAAAGAGATGCGTCAGTAGTGTCATGTCAGACTAAGTGTTCTCAATATTTACCTCAGTTACTGCTGAGCTAGCATGTCTCTGTCTTAGATATTTGAAAAGCTGCCAACACTAGCATAGCTCCATTTCTAAACAAATAAAACCCAACAAAGACATAATTTAAATTCAAAATGTTTATCAACCACTGGCTATGCTCAACAACTTGAAGTAGATTTGCTCTGAAGCTGCTACATTTACTCCAGGACTGGTCCAGTTCTGATGGATGTTTTCCAGGATATAGATGAACCTGGGCAAATAAATGTCAAGTGAGAGTGGATTAATGTGTATACTAAGCTACAATTTATCCATCTTCCTCCTTCTCCACTTCCTTCTCAACTTCTTCTACCTGCCTCTTCTCTCTCTTTCTCTTCCCTTTCTCCTTTTTTTAAATGTGTGCTTCTTAGTCTGCTATGTTTGAATGTCCCCAAGAATTCATGGTTGAAACTTAATTGCCAAAGCAACAAGATGTGGAGCCTTTAGGAGGTGATTAAGTAATGAGGGTGAAGCCCTTGTAAATGGGATTAAGGCCTTTGTAAAAGAGGGTTCATACAGGGTTCAGCCCTTTTGCTCTTTTGCTCTCCCACCCTGTGAGGATACAGTATCTCTCCCCTCTGGTGATGTAGTGTTCAAGGCACCATCTTGGGAGGAGAGATTGGGCCTTCACCAGACACAGAACTTGACAGCACTTTGATCTTGGACTTTCTAGCCTCCAGAACTGTGAGAGAGAAATTTCTGTTCTTTATAAATTATCCAGTCTGATACTTGCACCCCCATGTTCATTACAGCACTATTCCTAATGGCAAAGATATGGAATCAATTTGTGTTCATCAATGGATGAATGGATAAAAAAAATACAAAATGGAATACTACTTTGCCATAAGGAAGAATGAAATCATGTCATTTGTAGCATCATGGATGGAATTGGAGGTCATTATATTAAGGGAAATAAGGCAGGCTCAGAAAGACAGATATAACATGTTTTCACTGATATGTGGGAGCTAAAAAAGTTGATCTTGTGGAGGTAGAGGGTAAAAGGATAGTTATCAGATATAGGGAATGATGTGTGAATGTGTGTGTGGTTGGGTGGGGAACGGGGATGAAGAGAGGTTGGTTAATGGCTACAAATACACAGTTAAATAGAAAGAATAAGTTGGAATGTTTGATAGCAGAGTAGGATGACTATAGTGAACAACATTATATTATGTATTTTTAAGTAGTTAGAAGAAAGGACTTGAAATGTTCCCAACACATAGAAATACTAAATACTCAGGATGATGGATACCCTAAATACCCTGACTTGATTGTTACACATTCTATGTATGTAACAAAACATCACATGTACCCCATAAATATGTGCACATACTTTGTATCAATAAAAAAATTTAAAAATTATCCAATCTGTGATATTTTGTAACAGCAGCACAAACAGACTAAGACAGAATCCTTCAGGGATGTTTCTCCTAAGTATTTTCTAGTCAGGTATATTCTCAGAAAGTTCATTGAAAAGAACTTTTAGATCCTACCTTTGAAAACATTATTCTAAATTCTCCCCCAGTGTCCTGGGCCATCAATGTTCTCACCATAATGTAAATCCCAGATTAGCCTGATCTGTGACTAAATGAACTAATAGATAAATTTGTGTTTCTCCTTTCTCCACCTTCCTACTCAATATATCACTTTTAAAACATAAATTATGTTCTGATAACACACAACATATGAGCACTATGGATTGTAATTTTGGTTTGGTTAATGACCCAAACACACGTATTTATATTACTAAGGAGAAGACAGGCTAACTCCATCCATTCTGCTTTATGCTTTTAACATACTAGATCATCATAGCCAATTATGTGTCAGTGATGGGGACACTCATGTATGAAAGAGTTGGAATTTCAGGACAGCTTACATCTCATCACAGCTTTCACACTTAGTAGGAAAGTTGTCTCTGTTAGTTTAAACTCTCTAAATCTCAATTTTTTCATCAGTAAAATGAGAATAACACTAAGAACTGCCCCATAGGTTGCTGAAATGATTAAATCATACACTATTTACTTGCAGTTTTGTTTAGCATACATTCAAATATCAGGGCTCCATCTTTGTGTAATACATATAGAAATAATATAACAAAAGAAAAGTGAAACATAAATAATTATATATGATAGTATAGTGCCTGACATTCAAAATAATAACATTTTTATTTAGGAAATTTCTTCAACACTTTCTGCACTGTACAAATAATGATTTAAAAAAATAAAAGAAAATATGGCTGTCTGGCACAGCCCTAAATAATCCAGATAGTGACATGGAAGAATAATAATGTTTCACCATCCTCGAGGAAAGGATATTGACCTCTGGAAAACCTGAACAATTTAATAATGCCCACTTGTTAATAAAGTTGGATTTTCACTGAGTGAATAATATATTCAATTATACTTATTTTTGTGTGTGTGTGAAATTCGATAAGTCTTTACTGTAACTAACTTCCCTGCTAATAAATCCATTACAAAGCACTGAGGCACATTAAAAACAGTTATGACAAATAACTCATGTTCTTGCCCCCAAGCCACACTTCAGACATCTTTGTTCTTTCCTGTAGTCTTTTGATAGTAAACATGGATTAAGTCTAGTGTGTTACAAGACTAAAAGCTGCATTGAGCAATATTATCAGGCATAGAATAAGTTACTCAAGAGAAAAAAAAAAACCAAGAGGCTTGCTTTTATTGGTATTTGTAGGTATAACACTCACACACACACACATACACATACTTGAATCTAAGGAAGGAAACATTCCTCGTTCTTAACTTTCTTAACAATACAGTCATTTGCTATATTCGTAAAGTTATAATTTTCATGGTAAAGAGTCAGATTAAATAATAAGGAGGTAGACACATTTGGGTAAACAGACTGTTTTAAGGAGAAATTAATAGTGAACACATCATCCAGATCTGAAACAGGGTGAGTGAAAAGGCTTTTGGAAATTTTTCTTGAACAAACATCATTGAAAACTTAAAGATTGAAGCGCCTGAGCCCTGTTTTTAATTTACGCCACTCTTATTTGTTAACTAGAGGCAGATATCTTAATTAAAATAAGAAAATAGTGTGCATTTACTCATACAAACTATATGTGATGCTTAAAGTCACTGATGAGGATAAAATGAGGCATATTTACGGAGATTCTGGTAACTCATTTTTCTGAAAGCAAGGTGATTAGTTGACTCAAAGAACTTGTAGAAAGATTATACAGCAAGACATTGAGTATATCTCAAGCAAGGAATACTCTAATGAATAAGAACTTCCAAAGAAGTTCTTGGGGGGGAAGACTACATGATAGACAGATCTATTATAAATGTGACTGCATAGGTTGTTGCAGGTTGAATTCTAACCTTAACATTTCAGGATGTTTTAAATCACTAATGAGCTCCTGGGTTACTAACAGTTGTCTTCCTTAGGAAATGCATTACCCTAAAGGAGAAACCAATGGGTCTGGCTTAATAGTAGACAGTGACAATTCTGTGGAAGATCCCATGGGAGAGCTGAGGTTATATCATGTAGCAAGTCACGTACTTGACATATACATGGGTTCTACAAATCATGTTTTTTTTTTTGGTTTGTTTGGATTTTGAGACAGAGTCTTGCTTTGTTGTCCAGGCTAGAGTGAGTGAGTGAGTGAGTGCAGTAGCGTCAGCCTAGCTCACAGCAACCTCAAACTCCTGGGCTTAAGCGATCCTACTGCCTCAGCCTCCTGAGTAGCTGGGACTACAGGCATGTGCCACCATGCCCGGCTAATTTTTTCTATATATATTTTTAGTTGGCCAGATAATTTTCTTTTTATTTTTAGTAGAGATGGGGTCTCACTCTTGCTCAGGCTGGTCTCTAACTCCTGACCTCGAGTGATCCACCCACCTTGGCCTCCCAGAGTGCTAGGATTATAGGCGTGAGCCACCACACCTGGCCTACAAGCCATGTTCATACGGAGATTTCCCTGGAAGCTTTGTGTCACTAGAATTATGCTCTCCATTGAGGACAGTTTATCCTTCCCTTTACTTAAGACTATGTTTGACAGTGCCTGATTCTCACCACAAAGGAACAACTGCAGCACTTCATTGAAACACACAAATGAAGTCAGCAATCCAATAGGCCAAGCAGGTTTTGGGCCAGATATTTTTTTATCCAACATAGTAAAAGTTGGAAAGAACCAGCTTCAGACAGGAAGAAATATGTGATAAGAAAAGCAACAGAGGGCTTGAGTCCAGTCATTCAGAGTGGCCTTGTACTCTAGAGAGTTCTACATTTTCTTGTGTGAGACCACTGGAGAATCAAGAGATCAATCAATTCTGCAGGCTGTGAAAGGGAGTGCATTGCACTTTTTCCACTACTTGCGTTATCTTCTAGATTAAATCAGTGCTCTCAGACCATGGCTGTGGAAGTGGATTCCTGAAAATATGTCTTAGCAAAGAGAAACCCCAGAAAACAAAGGTGATTTGGAGACAGAAATATGTTTTGTTTGATTGAGAACACCTGTTTGCAAAGACACAGTAGAAAATCAAATATGACATGAATAAAAATATGAGAAACATAAATTTCAGTACAATTTGCAAGTATAAAAATGTCAGCACAATTCTCATGTCTCATTATAATGTACAATGAAATCTTTCTTTTGACTATAAGAGGGAAGCATAAGATTGGAAAGGTTTTATATGGTTTTACCAGATGGGACTTCTTGGAGTGATTACTCTACTGAGGTAGCATTGCTTATTGTGTTTGAGTCTGACCGTCACAGATATATAGGGCTAGGGACATCAGTATGAAATGATTTAGTCTTAAATTTGAAGGCACACTTCTTGACATGTATCTGTAATTTGCAGAATTTCACATTTTTGGTTCTTTCATGGTTATCTTCCACCTTTAAATCCAGATATCAAACTTCAGGTGAAGAACTATGCAAACCTTATCAATTGCTTAGAAATGGCATTTATTATACATATGAACTTTTTAATATCTATTTTTCCCCAAATAACCTTTTTGTATGATATCATCTCAAAGCAGCAGCTTAAAACAGCAAACATTGCTCTCACATTATTTCGGAGGCTTAGGAATCTAGGGGCTGCTTTATGGTGTGATTCTGTCTGTCAAACTGTCTATTAGGGTTACTATCATCCTGGAGTACTGGGACTTAACTGGGGCTGAAGGGTTGGCTCCAAGATCGCTCATGGGTTTTTTTTGCAGGATATTTAAGTTCTTGTCACATGGGCTATGGGCCATTTATAAGATTGCTGATAACATTTCTTCCTCTAGAGTAAGTGATGAGATAGAGATAGAGAGAGAGAGAGAGAGAAAGTGGGCACACATGACCATGATGGAAGCTTCAGTCATTTATAACCTAATCTCAAAGGTGACATATCATCATTTTTATAATATTCTATTGTTCATCCAGACAAATTCTGGTACAATATGGAAGGGGACTATTCACAGCCTTTGTGAATATCCAAAGCTGAAGATCAGTGGGGGCTATCTTAAAAATGAACCATCTGAGCATTTATTATTTTATAGATTGAATGATTTATGCAATTAAATTTAAATGAGTATTTTTAATTATTTATTTATTAAATATATGTTAAGTATATACATCAACCATAAGGAAATAACAAGGCAGCCTTGAAACAAGATATTTAAAGATAAATGAGAGAAGCTCTAGCAGGGTTGGGCTTAGGATTCTATTAAAGCACTAGAGCTTGGGTGGCCAGGGATGACAAGTTAGATTGTCACAATCTAAACTGAGGAAGAAAGGAATAAAATAAAACTTTCAGGAGTGGGAGTAAAAAACCATGGCATATCATGAAAGTTTTCAGCATATTTAGAGGATAATAAAAGATTAAGGGTGGGAAGGGGAGAGAGATGCATTTGTAGACAAAGGAAGTATAGAAAACCTTCCAAAAGCCAGTACCAGAATCAAAAACAAATTTCAAACCCTTTCACAAATCCTTAGCTTTGCATAATATAATTCTCAGCTGACCTCTAAGAAGTAGGGAAAAAAAGTGGTAGGTAAATATTCTTGAACCCAAAGGAATGCAACCCTCTCCTGGAAAAAGCCAGTGATGCAAACACCTTTCAGGGACTGAATGCACAATTTTCCTTTTATCATCCTAAAAATCTTCATCTTCTTTGTTCTTCCATTTCTAGGTGTTATTAAATCAACTCCCTGAAGACCTCATTAATAGCACCAAACTTTTTAAGGAATGACATGACAAGACCCCTATGTCGTTTCACATTTCTTTCTACAGCTCATATTTCACTTGTAGGATGAGAGAAATCTATATAAAGTGAGTTTAGAGAATTGATTTCCCATGAAGGAAATCTATCTTTCTTACTTAAATGGCTCTCTTGTAATGGAATCACCATTTTACTTACCTTTGGGATACTGGATGCAGAACCTGTTTCCTTTCAATGCACACTAGAGGCAAGGTGAGGATACAATAAATGATACAGAAGCCTAGAACACCTTCCAAACCTTTTCTCTGCTTCTTGTTATTTTATACCCTGTAGTCCCAATATGACATTCCTATATTTATTCCCTTATTAACTTGTTGTTAATGATGCTTAAATATAATGTTTGTTTGTTTCTTTGATTTCTAGTTTATCTTTAAGAATACTATTAATTAATATATTTCTTTATTAGACTATGGCACCAAGTTTGAAATAAACCACAATCAAGGCAAGTTAGCTTTACAACACAAAGGCATAGAGGGCTTTGAAAAAAGCAATTGGGTGGGGGTAAATAACTAGGAATTTCATAAATTTATTTCCTTGAGATTATAGCTTAGTTATTTTAGTCTCTTATCACTGACAATTTATTCCTTTTATTTTTACTCAGTTTAGACACAATGCATATATGGATATAACCCAGAACCTATTTGTATATATGTGATCTAGTATATGTCCATATATACACAAGTATATATGCATACATATACACAGATGTGGTCTAGAGTAGGTTTATATATACAAGTGTCTATACATACCTATACACACATTTGTATGTATATACATATATATTGAACACATATATTTACACATATGCAGATATACATAAATGTGTGTGTGCACATGTAATACGTAATTCCTTACTTGTTTAAATCATTGAAGTTAGAGCTCTGTTACTAATTTCAAATCGTTTTTATTATGCACAACAATTTTCAAGTTATATAAACTAGAAATGATGATCTATATTTTCTAGGGTGGAGGTTAAAATGTTTATATCCTTATATCTTTTTAAAATCACACACATTAGCATCATACAAGAATGTATACTTCCATTTGTTTGGTTGGGTACACCAAAAACACTATTAGGTATAAAGAAAGAGCACTCTGGGAAGCATCTTAAAAATGGTAAATTCATTAGCACAGGACAGGATGGTCCTGACTTGAGTTGGGCTTTTAGGATGGCAAACAGTAGAATACTAAAAGCAAAGCCCGGTCTATCAAATGCGTGTCAGATTTCACAACCTCCAATAACAGAGAAGAGGAAGCTGGTCGTGGTGCGATTGCGCTCACATGCACCTCGATCTCTGATGGAAAACTTTCTGGAATATCTTCTTTATCAGATGTCATATAAAATTATAGAAAGAGTGTTTACAGAATCTTTAAACATCATCCTAGAACCAAGGACAACTACTTCACATAAAACATCCAAAATATGGCTTTCTTTTATGAAAACAAAAGTTTGTGATGCACTAAGACAGCCAGAACTCCAGCAGAGGTGTGTGGCCAAAAACTGTAGAAGCAAATTCTACTGAAGTCTATCTATGACGGCATTGGAAATCATTTTGGATCCTTTTCAATCAGTTTTCCATCCCAATTAAAAATAGCAATTTATTTTTATGACTTTTATGGAGCCCTGATTAGGAAAATAGAGAAAGGAGCAACTGACATGCTGTTGCTGTTTATGCAAAGCATGTTCTGCTTAGCCAGACCCAGAATGCTCCCCAAAACTACATATCTCTGTTTGCAAATTCCTGTTCCCTGAAGACACATCTGCAAGACATTTGGGACAACAGACATGTTTTTGAAAACTCAGCACAATGTTATGTATTTACCTGAAGAAGATGGATGTCATGAACTACATCACAGCCTCAAACACTACAGTCAGCAGAATATCTCGCTGCCATGTTGTATTGTATGGAAAACATGCTACATAAATCTGTGCTGATGGCTAGAGGAGCACAAAACTGAATAAAAAATATTAACATTCCCTTCAGGGAACTTGAAACATGGAGAACGACTCCAGTATTTCCAATCTAATCAAAGGTTGACAAGAAGTTATAGAGATTGCATGGATCATCTGGTGAGGTTTTTTGACTTTGATAGGAAAGAGACATCCACCATACCTTGTTGAAAGCTTTCATCTAGCACAAAAATTGGCTCATTGACAATAAATTTTTGTTTTTCATCTTCTGAACTAGTGCTGCTTTGTGCCGAATTTTACAACCAATGTTTTCTTGAAGTAGGGAGATTTAAAATACTATTCTGTGTCTTTAATGTCACAGCCTAGAGAAAGTCATGTCATTTGGATTCTGCTTTAACATTGTCCTAAATGTATGTAACTTGCTTCCTATTTTTGTTGCCCTGAACAAGCCCTGGGCCACTTCCATATTCCATCAGTCTCTTTATTTCTTTCTTCATCTTTGCCCTGATGTCTTGGTTCTCATTGTCTTTTGCCCCAGTTGCTCCATATAGGACTCAAGTTTGAACTTGCGCATTCCTCCTGTGATTAAATTTCTGCCCCTGAGGGCTAACTCCTATGGCTTTATTCTCTTTGACGTCAGACATCCTGAGGCTATGATTAGAAAAGTGAGTAAATCACTACTTTACTCACCAATAGGCATTCCTGACCATGAGCCACAAACACTCTCTAGCCCATGTTGGCAAAATTTCCTTGTCTCCTCCACTTCTGTACTTTCCTTATTTCTACTGTCTAACCCTTACAGTGTCACATAAGTGTAATATTTTCTTATTTTTTCCCTAACACCCCAGGAAATTGCACCAGGATTACTGATACTTACTGTCAAGGCAGATGGGATAATGGGTGAAGTGTCATGTTAGTGTAGTTATACCTTTTGGGTTTAATTGGAATACTGGTGTACATGTCATGGAAATCACTTGTAGTGCCACACACATGTGTTAGTATAAGAATTATTAACTCCTGATGTGAAAACAAGATTTAAAAAAACCTGCATTTTGTGTTAAGCAGGAAATGGTATGGTTTCTATCATCGTTCCTTCCAAAGGCAGAGAAATAAAATTAGGTGAAACTAGAAATTTCTAAAATAGAATAAAAGAAAACCATTCCTTTTTTATCCAAATGACACCCCAAAGTGTTTTTGTTTCTTTATTTTCTCTGTTTTAAATATGATACTTCAGTTCAAGAATTAGATATTGGATGCATGGACCTATGCAATTATGGATAATATTTGCTCAGATGTGTTTCTTAACATCACTGTTATTTGCAAAGGCATAGTCCCACAAAAATGCAGAGAAATTAATGAACATGGGGGAAGTACTGCAACATTGCCATTTAATTTTCTACATAGTTCAATTGGGGTTTCTTCTGTTTTTATTTAACTGAGGCTGTAAGCCAGAAAACAGGAAAAAAATTTTATTTAATTAAATGGAGTTCAACAGGAAAGTTAATTTACTTTAGTGTGAGGATATTAAAAGCATGCCAAAACAGCAAATTAAAAGACTGAATTATGAATTACATTTCTCTCTCTCTCTCTCTCTCCATGTGAGATTGGGGTTGAACATAAGAGAGTTTTATTTATTTATTTTTTGTTTGCTTAAATATATATTTTTTGCCTTAGCTGATCTATTTGCTTCCATGATTGGTTCCCACTATGCAAATTAATTTGGATATGCAGTGTTAGAAAAGAAAATATTTTTCACATATTTGAATTGATTCTAATCCATTTTCCTTTGTTCTTAACACATTGAGCCATGCCAGCAATTTTATTATAGGATCTCATCATTTTTTGACTCTTGGAGGAGACAGGTATAAAGTTGACAAGTCCTAAATAAAGAATAGCCTTGAGGGACTGCTGAATCACTCAGAGTGATAAAATAACACAAATAATATTGTCATAATTATTTCTCATTCATTACATATTGTTGGATTTTCTCAGTTTTGCCTCTCCTTGAGCTTATTGTCCCCTATTTTTTGAGAAAAAAAATCTTTTTATTTGGATGATCTTCTGTCATTTATTCTGTTAACTTAGTGAACAGGCAGTCCCCTGAGGAAAAGTACATTTATGATGAATAGCAGAACTTTCGGATATTAACATCCAATTGCCTCCTATCAGACTTTCTGAGCCACACGTATGCAGATTGCAAGAATGGTCTGTGCCTGCCCAATGTTTGTCCTTTCCAAGATATACAGATATTTTAAAATCTAGTGAATTCTACCTCATGAAAATTGCCTTGAAGTAAGATAACTAAAAAGAAAACAAAAGACAAATGTATCATGAGAACTCATTATGCTTACTTTCATACTACAAAAATACTTTGAATCTACTTGACATTATGCTAAAGGTTGTAAGATGACTAATGTATAGTTGGATTTAAATAGCTCCCATTGAATTCAATTTAATTATTTTACTTGGAGAATGTTTGTGCTGTTGCCTTCTGTGAAACTCGATTCTTTAATATCTCTGTTAGTATGAACCTTGTTAAAACAATTTTTTTAATTTAATTGTTTATAAAGTAATACATACTGCATAGGATATATATTTATGCATAAATATATAAAAATTGTACATGCCTATGCTTTCTAAAACAATAGTAGTAGTGTCAACATGTTAAGCAATTATTGATAATGACATTGCACATTTTGCAAAATTACACAATAATCTTGTCTTATATACTATTCCAAACATAGATTTAAATCAGATTTATGGCTCAGTCTTCCATCTGAAGATTCTGCATCGCACTGGGAGCTCACCACATAGAGGTAGAGAGCATTGCTGCTTGCTTGTCTTTACCAGAAAGACAGTAACCTTAAACATCATCTCATTTGGTTTTAGCAAATGGTAGAAAAGCAGTTGGCTATTGTCATCTACCTAAAGAAATTGAACTAAAATTAACCTTGAAGTTAAATAAGTCCAGATAGTCAATCTGGATCTCTAGTTGTACAATAACACTTCTGCTGTTTTCCTGTGGAAATTTATTTGCACCAAAACCTTCTATCATCTTCTGAACTATTTCAATTTTGTATATTTCACGGCATAAAAATCATCTATATTTGTAAATAAGTAAAGTCCTGTCTACCTTGCAAACTCAAATGTCTCAGAGTTTTCCAAAGCAGCCATTGTAGTTTTAAAATTTTAGATATGTGTTTCTAAATGTGGAGCATACAAATAGATATATCTTTTTCTTAACACTTTGTCTTTGCCTTAAATTGAAGCAGTCCAACACCATTTATCCTGCCCGTGAATTTATTGTACTATGTTCTTGTCTAAGTGCAGTTCAGTTTCATTTAAAAAGATGTGCATATTGATATCATTTTTACAACAATGAGGAGCTGATGATAAAATCGTTAGATATAGTGCAGTCTTTACAATTCAGATACATACTTTCATGTAAAAAAAATTTAGAGTGATTACAGCTGTTGGAAGCATTAAATGAGATGGTGAGTTCCTAATTTGTTTTTCATATTTTTCCCCTATTCCCCAAAACTAATCTTCTATCTAGATGTGAGAGTTTGACACTAAAACTGTTTACTGTCTCCGTTATTTCTCTTGTCATTATCTTCCAAACAATATACCTGCACACACACAGAGCCCATAGACAAACACATAGACTCCTGTGTTTCTCTTTTTGAGATTTGCTTTAAAATCATTCTAAACACTTGAAGTTCTGACTGAAGGGCTGTAGACTGCTGTTAGAAAGCCAAATTAAATTATATGTTCTCAGATTGTCAAAGACTAAGAAATGTTGATAGAAAAAGGCTTTCCTTCACTGACACAAATACCATGCATCAGTGAAGTGAATGGAGTATTTGGCTCTATCAGAGATGCCAAAGATATTCTTTCAATGTGCAGATTTTGTTTTCCTACCAAGATAAATATTGTCCTCATAAAAATATATATATTTTCAGCACTGTCAAGGCATTTCTCAGTGGACTTGTGTCTAAGAAAGTGAGCAGCCAAAGAAAGATGCTCCAATCTAGTTTTGAAAATGAAGTATCAGGGGCATGAGATTACTTTATTGACCTAGAAAATTAGTGAAGTATTTGACAACGTTATATATACCTTATTTCTGAATCCTTTAAAATGACAGTTTTAGTATTCCCCTTTATATTATTGAGCTAATATTGGAGAAGTGATCTGCCTTAAGTAGTTTCAATAACTTTATTTCTGAAACTTATTTCTTCCATCTTTAATAAACCATATCTTTTGAAATTATCGCCACTAACATTCACCTCAATTTCTGCTCAAGGTCTAGACTGAATTTAACTATAGTACGTTTCTCATTAGCCAACAACCCATGTAATAATCTCCTAAATCTCTTACAAAGTCATGAGAGAAATTTGTGGAATCATGCTTTCTGTTGGTTGAATATCTATATGGTCCATATATTCCAGCCCTTGTCCGACCACCTGAGGACAATGAGCTCTAGGTACAAGAGGTGTGAAATCAATCTGGATTGAAGTATTCAAAAACCATTTTGAAAACTTCTAGCACCTCTTTTCCTTTTTGGTGATGTTTTGTGCAGGCCAGTATAGCGAGAGTATGTTCACAATGAAGGAGTATGTTGGATCACTGAATCCATATGGAAGCTGTTCTAGAGATCTGCCCAGCCGGTAGCACAATTTCCATGAGCAAAAAAAGTAGACATTTATCAGTCAAGGGACTGATATTTGAGGGCTGTGTGTTACCTCACCATAAATGCAGGTTATCCTAACCAATATAATATATCTTTACTAATATACACTCTTCAAGTAATAGGTCCCAGACAAACTAACCCAGAATATTTTCATACTTCACTCACAATCATAACCCAAAGAGCAGGAAAGAAGCAGGGAAGACAGGAGTAAGTTACCCAGGGCAGTGCTATTTAAAATTCTATGTATCTAAGCCAAGTCTCTTTTGAAAATTCTGCTACAGAAGCAGATACATCATTGGCTACCTCTTTTTTTCTTAAGCTTCTCTAAACCTGCTGTCACTTGAGTGTATTTTCAGGAAGCTCCAAGCAGCAGGGACTATCTCTTCATTGTTCTGTCTACAATATCTGCCCCAGTGCTTGGAGTAGAGTAGGCATGGTTAAAACGGCTTGCATGAATGAATGGTTATTTGATAGCAATACCTATGAGCAAAGTCCCTGGGACAATGGCCAGGTTGAATTTTGATCTTAATTGCTCTTAGATACCTAGACTCAGCCAAGGTCCTTAACATCTGAAGAGATTTCTGCTCTTAAACTGTAATGTGAGGGAACTCACTCAACTGGAAAAAAAATTGTAACTTAATAATTTCTTGGTGAAAGATCAACACACTTTTTAGTCTCATAGACTACTAAATCAATTAAGCAATGTCTATGGATGACAAAGTTAGAAGCAGCAGAGAAGAAAAAAGAAGTAAATGGACTAAGGAAAAGACTGAAAAAGAGGGAGTGGGAGGTAGAATGGAGGTGTAGTAGGGATAAGAGTGCTAGGCAGACCACTGACAAAAGAGAGCGCATATTGTATAGACAACTGGATCAAGGAGACTCACTGAAATAGTGAGTTCTTCATAATATTTTAAAAATGGATTGAGTTGAAAAATCAGTTGGATATATAAAAATTAAAATAATACTAATCTTTTCTTACACTAATTAATACTAGATGATGAGTACTGTGCTATGTGCTTTGCACAGAGTAATCAATGCCCAGCTTGCTTAGTACATCTCAGTTTATGTATGTTATCCTGTGAATAGCTTCCTTTTGCAAAGTGTCCTGACTAGAACAAAAACTTATATGGTCCACCTAGCCTTATAAGACTTTTTCATTTGATCTTCAAGCAATTTCCTATGCCATTATTATTCTTATTTTCTTGACAGGTGAGAAAAATGAGGCCTAAAAATTTGAATAACTTGTCTCTAGCTCTCAAATAATTAATAAATAATAAATCAGATAGCAAGTCTCTATAATATTTGTTCTTAACCACAAAGCCATACTGCTTTCCTCTTTCCAGGAACATATCTATTGCATTCAGAAATGATCATTCATTCATCTTGATTGATTGAATTTTAGTAGATTCCAAAATTATGCTTTAGTAAAAGCTGAAGAGTCTCAGAAATAACTTTGTGTGATGATACCTCAGCAGTGTTGCATGCTCTATCCATCACTTGAAGATCTAGAGCATTAATAATGAGCAACCATGACTGAAAGAAACTGTATGTCCCTGCCAACTCTTAAACCACAGCAAATAATAAAAAAGGATTTAGTCAGTGACTTATCATCTGTACTGATGTTACTAATCAGTAAATAATTTTCCTTCATGAAGAAAGTAGATACTCCTGAGTTTTGAGCTTGTAGATTTTTCTAGATATTACATCAATATTTCTAAGCACTCAATGTTTCTAAGCCAAAGCTAAAATTTAATAATGTTTGGAAGTAAAACTATAGCTTTATTTTTTAAAGATATTTTATCAGTTTTTTTTCCAGCCACAATGGCATGAAATGGGCCTTACTCCTGGTGACTGTGTTTTTACAAAATCTAACAATTTCTACCGGGGATAGCATTTGACAAAAGCTCTGGCCTTGTATAAATAAATGAGGCCAACGGAATGGGATGAGGAGGCAGATTTCCTGAAGACAACAAATCTACTTCTTGTTATAGTATGAATTTCTAAATTCACTAAACATGGGAAATAGGGATTCACTTGTGAAATAAACTACAGATTTTGATCATCAGCAATTTGCTGTGCACATTTTTTGTGATGTTTGAATTTTGCAGACAGAGGCCAAATTCTTCTATAGTGCAGGAATTGCATCTCCTCAAACAGCAAAAGGATAAATAGAATCAACTAACTATTGAAATCTTAAGCAGAAATAAGCTTCAGCATTTAGAGCAGGTCCAGGCTCTATTAATGTTTTTAGAATGTTTGAATAAATTAAGCCTTGTGTGAGTTTTTAAAAGGTAACAGAAAAGTATATGTATTTACATTTGTATATAGCATTTGTGATTTTCACATACAATTAAAACTATACCTTTTATTCCAAAATATTAGGCAGCATAACGTTTTGTTACATGGATATATTGTATAATGCTTAAGTCGGGGCCTTTAGTGTGCCCATCACCGCAATAGTGTTCACTGTACCCAATAATTAACTTTTTACCCCTCACACCCTCACACTCTCCACTCTTTGTGATTTCCAATGTCCTATGCATCTCTTTGTGCCCATCTGTGCCCATTGTACAGCTCCTAATTAGTAGAGAGTACACGTGGTGTTTGTTTTTCCATTCCTGAGATACTTCATTTAGGATAATGGTCTCCAGTTCCATCTAAGTTGCTGGAAACGACATTATTTCATTCCTTTTTATGGCTAAATAGTGGTATGTATAAACACCATATATATACACACATTTTCTTTATCCACTCATGAATTAATGGGCACTTAGGTTGATTCTACATCTTTGAAATTATGAAATGCACTGCAATAAACATTCAAGTGCAGGTGTCTTTTTGAAAAAATGACTTCTTTTCCTTTGGGTAGATATCCAATGGTGGGATTGGAGGATCAAATGGTAAGTCTGCATTTATATTTTGAGGAATCTCCAAACTGTTTGTCATAGAGGTTGTACTAATTGGAAGTCCTACCAAGAGTATATAAGGGTTCCCTTCTCTCTGCATCCACACCAGCACTTATTGTTTTTTTGACTTTTTAAATAATGGCCATTCTGGCAGGGGCAAGGTGGCATCTCATTGTGGTTTTCATTTGTATTTCCCTGATTAGTGATGTTGAGTATTTCTTCATATATTTGCCATTTGTCTATCTTCTTTTGAAAAAATTCTGTTCATGTGTTTTGCCCACTTTTTAAACAAGATTGTTTGGTTTTTTTTCTTGATGATTTGTTTGAGTTCTTTGTGGGTTCTGTATATTAGCCCTTTGTTGGATATATAGTTTGTGAATATATTCTCCCATTCTGTAGGTTGTCTGTTTTCTCTGCTGCTTATTTCCTTTACTGTGCAAAAGCCTTTAAATTTAATTAAATCCCATTTATTTGTTTTTGTTATTGCTGTATTTGCCTTTGGGGTCTCAGTCATAAATTCTTTGAGTAGGCCAATGTCTAGAAGAGTTTTTCCTATATTTTATTCCAGAATTTTATGGTTTTATGCCTTGCGTTTAAGTCTTTTATCCATCTTGAATTAATTTTTGCATATGGAGAGAGATAGGGATCATGTTTCATTCTTTTGCTTGTGGCTATTCAGTTTTCCCAGCACCATTTATTGACTCGGGTTTACTTTCCCCAGTGTATATTATTGTCTGCTTTGTCAAAGATCAGTTGATTGTAGGAAGATGGTTTTATATCTGGATTCTCTATCCTGTTCCATTGGACTGTGCCTCTACTTTTATATCAGTACCATGCTGCTTTGGTTACTATAGCCTTGTAATATAATTTGAAGTCAGATAACGTGATGCCTCCAGATGTGTGCTTTTTGCTTAAGATTACTTTGGCTATTTGGATTCTTTTTTTGGTTCCAAATAAAGTGTAGAATTGATTTTATAGATTGGTGAAATTTTATGCTGCTTCTGTGCTGCATCTCCCTACTGTGTTTGTCAGTGGGCCACTATGACTGGGCCAACCGCTGGTGCCAGGCACACCCACAAGGTGCAGCTGGCTGGCAGGGCAGGGCTTGTAGTCAGGATGAGGAGGTCCAGTGGGCGTGGCACCCACGTGTGCAGGCCAAGGCAGCTGAAGCACTAGGCTTGGGTCTAGGCAAGGTCAGCACAGGGAGCAGAGCTGGGCATGGCAGGTGCTGGGGGCATAGTGGCCCCATAGGCCCATGGCTCACGTGGCGGAGCAGGATCCCCAGACAGAGTGGACCCACAGGTCAGGGTGCCTACTTGGGATGGAGAAGGTCTGCAGGCTGTGACGCTCATGCCCCTGGGCCAGAGGGATGGGCTGGGGCACATGAGTGGGCAGGGCACACGTGCAGGATGGTGCAGTTTGTGTGCAGACCAGATCCAAAGGCTGTGGCAGTGATGGCCTTTCAGGCAGTGGTGGCGGCAGCTGCAGTTCCGCTGCTCCAGTAGTGGGCAGTGGGCCCTGATGGCTACTGACATGTGCTCTGCCCAGGTCCTGCAGCAAATGTGGTTGAGCAGGACCACCCAGGCCACAGCTGCAGGTGCTGGGCCCTTGGTCTCCTGCTCTGCCCAGGGCCTTCCCCCCTCCCAAATCCTGCCCCGCATCCCCTGCTGCAGTGGCAGCAGTGGTGCACTGGGATTCCCCACTTCCTCCCCATCTGGCAGGGTAAGGAGGAGGCTGCAGTTACAGATATGACCCCGGGGCGAAAGTAGCATTCCAGGGTTGGGACATTACAATGGCACCAGCCACAGTGCCCAGGGCTTGCAAGCCAGCAGTCCATTCTCTCTGAAGCAATGCAGCCACACAGCCTCTGTATCAGTCTGGAGGCCTGCTGCAGTGGAGGGGCCCCTCTGCTGTTCTGGTTGCAGTATCTTCAGGGGAAGCGAGGAGCCTGGGATTCTCCTCTTTCCCTTTCCCACGTGTGAGCGCGTGGATGTGTGGGTGTCTTCCCTACATACCTCGTGTCCTGCTGAGCAGCTCATCCCACTTCTATCTTCTTCACTTCATTCCCACTTCCTCTCCATGGATTCCCACTGTTCTCGCTCTGACAGTGGATCCAAAAGTGGGTATCTACTCACCATTTTGGTCTTCTTGCTGAGAGGCGTGTTGTGCAGGCTGCTTCTAGTCCACCATATTGGCCTCCCTCAATTAAAACTGTTTTTAAAATCAAATCAGTTGAGTTTACTTTTTCCCTAATTTAACTGCATAAATAGAAGTTGGTTTTACAATGTTGTTTATTTATTTGTTCATCACTGACATGGAGAAAAAAATTATTTTTTATATACTCACCATGCCCATATGAAGCAGGTGGTTTATGGTAAAAATGGGAAGGATGCCACCTCAGGAGAAATTGACATGGGAAATTATAATTGAATATTAGACATTGTGTGTAATGTATTTTTCCATATTCATGAATAAAATGGATGCCTATAGCACATATTAATAAAACATGTAGGAGATGATAAACACGTTTTCCAAGTTTTGAAATGAAAAGCAAGTAATATTTTTACCATCTATTGATTAATTCTAAAATTTCATATTTCCAAAGTTTCTTACTCTCTTTTAATTAATTAAAAGCACACAGATATTTGTACCATATGTCAAAACAGCCCAAAACATCTAATGTTCTTCATCCAGTGAATGATAGATAAACCACGCAAAGAAATATCATTCAGCAATTAAAAGAAACAAACTATGGACACAAGTCACTACATGGATGAACCTCAAAAACATTATGCTTAGTGAAAACTTCCTGAAATAAGATCCTGCATGTTCTTGATCCCATTTACATGATATGTCCAGAAAAATGCAAATCTGTAGAAACAGAAAGGGGTTGCCTGGGGCAGATACATGTGTGTGTGTGTGTGTGTGTGTGTGTGTGTGTGTGTGTGTATTAACAGTTTTTGTGCATGAGGGATCTTATTTTGGTGATGAAAATGTGCTAAGAGTGATTTATAATGACGGTGGCACAGCTTAGCAAATTTACTGAAATATCATTGAGTTACAACTCAATTACTTGAAACAGATGAATTATGTGATACATAATGACTTTGGTTGCTGTTAAAAACAGAAAGGGGGATGTTTGAGTATATATATGAGCAGAAAGAAACTTTATTTTGGATAAAATGAAAAAAAGGAAAAGAAAAATTTCACACAATAAGACAAAGAGCACGGAGTCCTGTAAGGTTCTGGAGGGCTATGTTTTCAGCCACTGAAATACTCCCAATTATCTGAGCAATAGCTTGTTGGGCTTGCTACATATAGATAAAGGGCCATGAAGTATAGCTGATTATTTTTCTCATAGTTAAGAAATGAGTGGCTTGCAATGCTAAGTCTAAAATATTAGTTTGCTAAAAATAACCTTCAAGCTTTTATGAATATCCCTCCCTGAACTGCAATAATTATATATACGTAATAATTACACATTCAAAAAACCATTAGGTTCTTTTTCCTTTTATGTTTCTCCACATAGAATGTTTTAATATTAATTTGAGTTGCTTCTTATATTTCCGTTATTAAAGATATTAGAGAATGTATTCATTGTTATAGATTGACTATGTTATGTAATTTTTTTAAATTTTCTATATGCTTTGCCTTATACAATTTAACAGGTGATATCATCCAATCTGTCTAAGAAATCATATTATAGCTGAGTTTTACTGTGTTATACTTAAGACTTGTGTTCTGCTTTTATATAAGGTGCTTTGGTAGAATTATTGGTGTCATCTGAATCCTTAGATTCATGCCTCTTTCATCCTGTTCAGTAGAAATTACCAGAGAAAAAGCTTGTTACACCACATTTCTCTAAAAACTCCTCTGCCTTTAAACCCTTTATAAGTGAATCTCAAGTACTACACTTAAAAATCAATAAAATGTTTTCTGTATCATTGAATACTTGTTATAGATCTGTTAATTGCAAAAGCCATATAAAAGAGAAATAATAGCTCTTAAATTTAAGAATGGCTTTTCAATGTGATGTCCATGTGTAGAGTTGTATTGATATAGTTATTTTAAATAAAAATGATAATAAGATACCACATATTTTGCCACTTTATACTGTACTTATTAGTCTCAGTGGAAACTGGTAGAATAATGTCATTCTTGGTCATTCAAGAAAATAAATAGGCAGTTACAGGTTCCATTTGAAAGAAAAACATAAACAAGTAGAAGTAAAGCGTAGTAATCGCCAAAGACATTTACTAAAAATCAGTTTTCATATGATTACATTGCAGACTTCTGGATATATTATCACATCTGGAGATTAGGCAGAACACACCCGGTTTCCTTAGAAACAGTCTTGGATTCACCAAGGTACTTTTCACCTCCTCTTCTCACCACCCTCCTACCTCACACATTTTCTAAGTTAAACACATGAAATTAGAGGTAGTGGTTCAATGTTGAAAAACTCAACACAGTAGCCCCCTCTTATCCACAGGGGATATGTTCCAAGACCCCCAGTGGATGCCTGAAACCACAGATAGTACTGAGCTCTATACGTATAATGCACATTTTTTTTTTCCTCTTCACAATTTCATCAGTAGAATATTATTCTTACCATAGGTCTTAGCAACCTCAGCATAGAATTTTTTCTTTACTTAAGTTGAAAACTTTCACCGTTCACTTAAAGGAAGCACTATAAGCTTCTGCTTCTCTTTGGCACATCCAAATTGCCAGCATTACTACTCTTGTGCTCTAAGGTCATTATTAAGTAAAATAATGGTGACTTGAATGTAAGTACTAGACACTTCTATAGTTGATGTAATAACCTAGATGGCTACAGAGTGACTAGTGGCTAATAGGTGGTAGGTTAGACAGGATGGATACACTGGGAATAGGGAGGATTCATACCCCAGTGGGACAGAGTGGGATGGGCCAGATTTCATCAGGCTACTCAGAATAACACATAATTTAAAACTTATGAGTTGTTTATTTTTGAAATTTTCCATTCAATATTTTCAGACCACAGTTGATCGTGGGTAACTGAAACCTTGGAAAGTGACTGCTGTACTTCCTTTCACACATGAGCTAATCAGAACAGCTATTTCTTGCTCATACATTCCTTGTTTGAATTCTGTATCATCACATTTTCAAAAATTGAGGTCACGTTCATGCCACAAAATAGCAGTTATCGTTAATAATATTTTTTCTGAGTACAAAAGCAAAAGCTTTAGAAATAATTTTAAAATATTGTCAAGCACAAAAGGCAACTTAAAAGTATTCACAACTCTACTGTCATGGATAACTAATCTTCATATTTTGGGGGATATGTTTCTAATAATATTTCAAAAGAATTATATATTTACACTGTATATAACACTGTGGGCTGCTTTTGAAAATGGTAATATACCTTAGACACTTATCTATGCTTTTAGATAGATGTCTTTCTATAATAAAATTGTTAATGATAGCAGAGTATTTCAACATTACATGGTATATTTCACAAGTCCATTCTTGTTCGGGGTCAAAAATATTTCTGATTTCTGTATAATAGAAAAATGTTCTTGTGGGAAAATATTTGCAGATATCCATAAAAAATTATTATGATAAAAGTTATAGATAAAAATTTCTGGTGCAAAGACATGCACGTTTTTAAAGTGTATAAAGGCCAATTTATGTCTGTATCAATTTAAACTTTCATTAACAATCCTTGCTAATGGATTTGTTTTATTCTCCATACATAATATCTTATAGGAGATAGTTCAGCACGATTCTGATAGTAAATTTTCATTTTTATCAGTCTGAACATGTTATTTTTTTTAACTAGTTTTCACACAGTAGTTTTGGTGGATATAAATTCTAGATTGTCCAAAATTTTTACCCAGTATTTTAAATAGTCAGTCCAGTTACCTTTTTCTTTTTCTAAATAAGTGCTTGGTTATTTCCCACTGATTAATATTACTCATTATTTTGCTGTTCTGGAGATTCACTCCAGTGTGATTAGGTGCATGTCATAGTTTTTTTCTTTTTTCTTTCAGCCGAGTAGTACTCCATGGTATACATATACCACATTTTATTAATTCACTCATGAATTGATGGGCACTTTGGGTGATTCCACATCTTTGCAGTTGTGAATTGTGCTGCAATACACATTCAAGTGAAATGTGTTTTTGATAAAATGACTTTTTTTCCTTTGGGTAAATACCCAGTAGTGGGATTGCTGGATCAAACTGTAGCTCTGTTCTTAATTCTTTGAGGAATCTCCATACTATTTTCCGTAGAGATTGTACTAATTTTCAGTCCCACTAACAGTGTAGAAGTGTTCTTTTCTCTCTGCATTCATGCCAGCATCTGTTGCTTTGGGACTTTTTGATGAAAACCATTCTCACTGGGGTTAAGTGAGATCTCTTTGTGGTTTTGATTTGCATTTCTCTGATGATTAGTGATGTTGAACATTTTTTCATATGTTTATTGGCAATTAGTCTATCTTCTTTTGAAAAGCTTCTGTTTGTGTCTTTTGCCCACTTTTTAATGGTGTTGTTTGATTTTTTTTCTTGCCGATTTGCTTGAGTTCTTTGTAGATTCTGGTTATTAGCCCTTTATCAAATGAATCACATGCAAACATTTTCTCCCATTTTGTAGGTTGTCTATTTGCTCTGTTGATTGGCTGTGAAAACCTCTTGCTAGATTAACCAGAAATAGAAAATAAAGGACCCAAATAAGCTCAATCAGAAATGAAAAAGGAGATATTACAACTGATACCACAGAAATACAATCTATCATCTGTGAATACTATAAAAATCTCAATGCATATAAACTCAAAAATGTTGAGGAAATGGACAAATTCCTGGAAACATACAACCCCCCAAGTCTCAATCAAGAAGAAATAGAACTCCTGAACAGACCAATAATGAGCAAAGACATTGAAGCAGTAATAAAAAAAATTTCCATCAAAGAAAATTTTCCTGGACCAGATAGTTTCACAGCCAAATTTTATCATACCTACAAAGCAGAATTGGTACCAATGCTGCAGAAATTATTTCATAACATTGAGAAGGAAGTACTCTTCCCAAACTCATTCTGTGAAGCTAGTGTCACCTTGATACCAAAGCCAGGAAAGGACACAATAAAAAAAGGAAACTACAGACCAATATCCCTTATGAATATAGATGCAAAGATTCTCAGTAAAATTTTAGCAAACTGAATTCAGCAGCACATGGAAAAAATAATCCACCACAGCCAAGTTGTCCCAAGGATGCAAGGATGGTTCAACATACATAAATCCATAAATGTGATTCACCACATAAACAGAAGCAAAAACAAAGATCATATGCATGTCATATTTTTTAATCTGCTTAGGTTTTTTTTGTGACGTCTGTATCTAAGAATTCATGTCTTTTATCAATTGTGAAAAATATAAAGTCATATCTCTTCATATTTTTCTCTCCTTCATGTTCCCTATCTTTTTTTCTTTTCTTGAACCATAATTAGGTACACAATTTTCTTTTCCTTTCTTTTATATATATATATTTTTATCCTTTTAGCTACTTGTGCTGTATTGTGGGCAATTTCTTCACATCTGTCTTTCAGCCCACTAATTCTAATGTCTTATATTCTTTAAGACATTTGTTTAGAATTTTAGTTATCATATTTTTATTTCTAAAAGTTATTTTATTTTATTTTTCAATTGTCCTGGACTTTTCTGTACTCTCATGTTTTGAGTCTTCTTTCTTATACTAAAAATTGTATGCATGTTTAGCTGGGTATCATGATGGCATAAAAAATTGGCAAATAAAGTGTGCCTGTGTATTTATAGTTTCAGTTTCTGTCACCTTGGGAAATTCATTTTTTTTTATTATATGCTTCAGCATTGTATATAATGGAATATCTGTTTTATTTATTTTAATACATATATTTTACAGAAATTATTTTTGCCTTATCTGGTCTGCCAGGTTAACAGAAATTAAAATTTTAAATGATTTTTACTTTAGGTCTTTTCTAGAATTATAAAATTTGGGGATAAGTTTTATTCTCTTATGTTTTAGATTTAAATACATAGAATATTTATGTTCTTTGAAAAATTAAATAACTTTTTCTTCAAATACCCTATAATCATGTGCCTTTCATTAAGTAGTTCCTTGAGAAATTAAAAAAAAATTCCATAATTAGTTAAGTCTATTAAGAGTGACTATTTAAATCTTTGTCATTAATATTTTTGCATTATCATAAAGTTTTAGGAAAATTCCTTATAAAATGATGTGTTCTTTATAAGACTGATAATATTTCTCCTCCTTCTCCTCTTTCTTTTTTTTCTTCTTCTTATCCTCTTGATACTCCTTCTCCTCATCTTCATCTCCCTCCTCCTCCTTCTTGTTTCTTCTTCCCCTTTGCTAATACTGCACACTTATGAATTATCTTTTGCTTCTTTAGACTGCCAGTGATGGTATATTTTGTTGTTATTTTCAAGGAACGATTGCTTCAATTTAGTAATTTTTATTATTTTTCTTTTTCTTCCTGATTTAATAATGTTTTCAAGGTCTTCCTTCCACCTAATTTTTCTAGGCTCACTTACTAGTTGTTTTTCCACTCAGTTTAATATTCAATGAATTTAATTTCCTTTATTAATTTTGAAATGTAAATATTTCCATAGCCATGAACATTTTTCTGAGGAAAATGTCATCATATCTAATACATATATAGTTTCAGTGAAACTTTGTTATTTTCAAACAATTTATAATTCCAAGTTCCTTTGCTTTTTGAACCAAGAGCTGTTTAAAATAGTTTTAAATCCCAAAGTTACTTTTTAATCTTTTGCTATTTATGTCCAGTATGATCATAAAGTAGCATATTTCTTTCTTATATTTTGGAACATACTGAGATTTAATTTTTTCCAAGCATAGAAAAAAGTGTAGGCATGTATATATTTAAAAAATATATTCTATTTTTTGTCATATAAAGTATTCTCTTGCATTCTCCCCATTTATTTTTAACACCTACAAATAGCTTAATCAAGCATATACTTGTAATATATAAAAGCACTGTAGTTTATTATTTTTAAACCTGTTGTGCCAAAGCTGAGAGAGGTATTAAATGTGGTTTCTTTCTTAATGTTGTTGTATCATATGTTAATAATATCTGTGGCAATGTCCTTTTAAAGTTAGAAATTTAGCATTAAAAAATTTCTCTTATTCCCACTCCTTAACTTTCAATTGTTGAAATGATATAGACACTTATATCCAGGTTAACATGTTTTAAAAGATTACACTTATCTTTCAAAATTTGATGCAGCACTTCAAGGAGTATATTACAAAGATTACTTAGAAAAGTCTACATTATATTGCATATATTTCTGAATCAAGTTTCTTTTCTTATCAGTAGCATACACATGCAGATTTGTATTTCTCAATATCTAGATGTCTATGAAGCTCTTTCTCTTTACTTGACTAACATTGCTGGACGTAGAATTCTAGGGGAAAAAATGTATCTTTTAAATTCTTTAGATATTTTCCACTTACTTTTTGCTATTATTATTATTGTTATTATTGGTGGCTTAGAGGCTTGATGGAAACTTGTCTGGGTACCTTCCCCCATAAATATGTGATTTATTCTAATTTTGCTTTTGTTTATGCTAAATAAGAACTTATTTGGTGCTAAAATTTTTCTAGCTTTGTAATTCTAACATACCAAGTATTTTGCCTATCACTTGGGCCTCTATCTTGTTATAAGTCTTCATAACTTTCTTAATCTTATAAACATTTTTTCTCTCCATTATGCTTTGTTTTTTTTCTGTGTGTTAATCTCAGTATATTAGTCAAAGATAAATGAGTCAAAAGACAACAGGAAAAAAAGGTACAGAGGCAATATTTATAGCAGAGAATACAGAACTCATGACAAAATTTGATATAAATAAAGAAATTATATTAATTAATGACAGTCTATAAGGACAATATGCAAAATGCTATTCTAGGTTCTGGGGATACAACATAAACAAGGCACACAAATTTCTGCCCCTGTGGAGTTTAAATTTTACTATCATGAAAATTTTGAAGAAATAGTTTTATAGAATCCTGATGTTGGTATGAAAACAATTTATATTTTCTTGATGAGAATGCTTGCAAAGGTAATGTAAATTAGGAGAAAGTGATATTTAGTTTGAGATACTAAGCATGAATTAAAAGAAGCCAGGCTGCTGAGACTGGGAGAAGATCACTCTGAGAGAAATAGAAAGCTGGTGCAAAGGCCCTGGGATGGAATCAAGGTACGGAACAGAAAGGCGAGAGTGGTTGGCGACAGTGAACTTCATGGAGAGAGAGACTGAAAGTTGTGTGACAGTATGCCAGGTACTAATTGAGTGAGGAATCATAAACTGAAGTCTATATTTCAGTTTTTTGTTTTTTAATAATAATTTATTATATAAGATTTCAAACATATGCAAAGACCAAATAGTACAACAAAGCCTCATGTACCAATATTTACTTTCAAGGATAATCAAAACATGGACAATCTTATTTCATCTGTGCTCCCATCCAGTCCCTCTTCTTGTTTTATTTTGAAGGAAATCACAGATATTTTGTCATTATTTATGTAAATATTTCAGTATGCTTTTCTATAAAGTATGGACTCTTTTTTAATAATCAAATTATCATCACACATAAAAAATAAGAACTTGATAACCACAAATATCCAGTCAGTGCTATTTTTTATGGTGTCATAATTTTTTAAGGATTTATTTTTGTTTGTTTTTAAAGTCAGCATGCAAATAAGATCCACAAATTGTGACTTGTTAGTATATTTCTAAATTGTTTCTCTTGATCTCAGTATTTTCCCCTCCATCCATTTTTCTCCTTACCACTTGTTTATTTTCCAGTTTTTCTTCTAGCTCATTTAAAAATACCCAGAAATTTACTGTGGTAGAGCAGGTAGCTTTTCTTAAACACTTTCTCTTATCATTTTTTGCAAGGTTTAAAAGTCTTGCACTTTTAAACAGTCTAGCTTCCCTCCTCACCTTTATCTGATTTTCTCTCCTGGTTTTCTTCTGTACATGTTTGGATTCTATATCCTGAAGTTCTTCTCAGCATGGGGCCCTGCCTTGAAGAGAGCAGTGGCTGGTTGACATCTTCCCTTTGTTACCCTAGTGCTCACCTCCGAATTAGACTGTGCTAAATAAACCTTTCCCTGTTTCAGCTGGTGTCATCAAATCATCAAACTGCCCCAAGCTTGGGACTGAATATTTGGGGTTTCTCTATTCAGGTCTGTCAGATCCTGTGCTTCTTCTGTACAAATGCTGATCTATCTGAGTCTTTAGCTCTTAACTGTTTTCCACCACCTGATCATATTTTGAGGTCAGTGGGAATATATTAGCATTAGTTTTACTGTAAGTATTTTATGTGAGTTGGAGATTGTGCTTTTCTAGTTGTTCGAAGGGAGTACCTCTGAAAATTGAAATCTCTATCAACACTGTCTTCAAATTTCTATTACACATTCTTACAGAAAGAAGTCATTTGAGGATCCTGGTGGGAAAGTGGCATGATCTGACTTACATTTTTAAAAGATCACTCTGATCACCATATGGGGAATGGGCTGGTAGAAACAGGGGTAGAAGCAGGGAGGCCTGCAAGGAGGTTTCCATCTCAGTTCAGGTGAGAGATAACATTGACCTGAACCAGTGAGGCAGGTTGGAGGAAGAGACTGAAGATGATAGGGATTTACAGATAAATGTAGGCACAATGGGCAGATAAATTATTTATAGAGTTGAGGGAAGAGAAAAATCAATGACTTTTAGATTTTGGCCTTGAACAACTGAAGAAAGGTGATGTTAACTAAGATGAGAAAGATTGTAAGAGAAGGTCTCCTTTTTGAATCTTTTTAATCTAAATTCGAGCAGAATTCCTTGCATGAATTAATTGAGTTTCCTGCAGTTTGTGATCTGCTATTTACTGCCTCCACTGTGCTTTTAAATAGGACAATCTTTCCCTCTGAATAAATTTTCCCCATCTTGGAGTATTGCCTTTACATAGCTGCCTACTCTGTTATTTTATATCTGCACGTTTATATCTGCGTATACATATAAAATACTCTCCTAAGTTACTTTGAGAGTGCCAATTAAAAACACCATATAATTTTAGCTTTTCATATTGGAAATGTATTTCTAAGAGGATATTGGTGTAGAGTTCAAAGATTGGTCCCCCTTTTCAACTGTTAAATCTATTCACATGCCCAGTGAACAAGTACTTTCTTATTCTTACAGATGGATGACTATTTTTTACACTATGGGGAATTCTCTTGGAGACTGTGTTGAGTTGTTTAAATTTTTCATGACAAGGGAGATGGAAAAAGTTTAGCTTCACTTTTCCAACTGAAATCTTCAATTGCCTGTGCAATCTCTCTCATATCTGTTGTATCTGTTTTATTTTCTGTGGTAATCATGTTGTTACTGGTATTTTTCTTCTTGGAATGTCATGACCTTCCTCATTAGCAGCTTATAGCAGTGCCCTCTATCTCTGATATATAGACTGCTTGCCCCTGCCACCAGATAAAACCTGTAGTGAATGATATAGTGTAATATGTAATCTGTGTGGGTTCTTGCATCTGTTGTAATATTTGGAATTAATATTGGGGTTCACCTCTGTTCAATACAAGTGGTGCCATATTTGCCCTTCAATCTAGTGTCAACCATTTGACAAAACTTTTTCTATTAAAGGCCCAGATAGTATGTATTTTAAGTGTTTCATATAGTTTCTGTCACAGTTGCTCACCTCTATCTTTATAATACAAAAGCAGCCATAGACAATATATAGATGAATGAGTGTGACTATCTTCCAATAAAACTTTATGAACAAAAGCAGACACCAAACCAATTTGCCCCACCAGTCATAGCCTGATGACTCACATTATGCTTTCACTAGAAAGCATTTTCGTTGGATTCAGTTTCCTAAGTCAACCCCAAACCACAGAGTTTCTTATTGTTGTTGGTTAGCACTTCCTTCAGTCTTCTTCCTGGACTCAAAATCTAGCAGGAGAGTTTCCTGGTTTGAGGCTAGCAGTATTTGCCACCTACCCTATGGTGGTATTATATTCCTTTGATCATTTGAAAAATAATATCATAAAATAGAAGATTTAAATATGTGCTAAGATTCTCATTTTGGAGCATGTGTTACTCAGGTCTAGTTGGGTAAACAGACTAAATATTTCAAACAAAGGGAATCTGTTTTCCTGGATTGTTGAAAGTCTGAAAGAACAAAGAGAACTCTGAAGGAATCTTGTGATTCATCACTGCAGGAAGCAGCAGTCACCCCTAGGGCAGGTAAAGGAAGTGGAGGCAGATGGAATTAACTAAATCTAGGAACAGCAAGATGGGTATCCAACAATGTAGTGTGGAAGCAGGGACACAGGGGAGCAACAGGTAAGAGGTGTTTGGTCTTCCGAGGAAAGAGTAAGGCCTGATGGGTACCTGAACATGCAGGGAGGTCTGGGAGCCTGCAATGTGGTTAAAATTCTAATTGACAAGAAGTTATGGCAAACCTAAGGTCTGAGTATAGAAAAAAGCTGCAGGTAGAAGCCAGTCGCTGTCTGCAGCTGAAACACCACACACAGAGTGACTGGAAAGCAGGAAGGAAGTCCCTTTGTTTATGCTAAATTCTCCACTTTGTTTCTGCAATTATTGTAATAGGACGGAATGCCAACTGACAAGGTAGTTTGCAGGATCATATAAAAAGGAGATTCTAAAATAAAGGTGGGCTTTGCACTGCAAGATAATATGTAAATAACCAGCATATACCAGATTTAGATATCTTTACCTTAAAGTTTTAATAGGCTAACTATGATGTTCAGGTGTGCCATGGAGGCATAGGAAAAGTCATATTTGGAAATTGCTTAGTAGAATATATATACAAATCTAACAATTTTAATGTTAGTTTAAGAGCATTATTTATTTTTGTTAGTTCTTGCTTAATCTTCGCTCTCCTTATTTTGTGTGTATTCTGTTTTTGATAAACCATAGTTTCATATAAGAAGGACTTACAGTATTTCAAATGTCATTATTCCTGGGATTTTGAATATATATGTGTGTGCGTGCATGCACATGTGTGTGCATGCCTGTTGTTTAAAAGCAAGTGCTTTATTTACCAACTATCAAAATTGTTTTTCCCATGTATTAATTTAAGTATTTTCTAATGTCTTATATGCATATAGCATTGTACAAGATCCTAAGTGCATCCAAAATAATATTTTTTATACTTAAAATGAGATAATATAGTTTGTAGATGATAAGATTAACTTAAAGAATCAGAGCTAAATTAATTTAGTAGAAGCTTAAAGCAATTTCCAAAGGTCCATTTGCTTTGGTATGATTTCTTAGTGACAACAATATTTTTATTTTTGATAACCACCATGCCATTATTTCATTTAAAAAATAAAACAAAAACATCTTAATATTGTATAATAACCAGTCCATATTCTTTTCCTGATTGCCTCAATGATTTTTTCCCAACATTTAGTTTATTTTAAACCAATCCAAAGTTGGCTTCCCATTGCTTTAATTATTACATCTGTGAGGAGGTTTTTAAGAAACTCCATCTGTGCTTTTTGTGATATTATTGTTGAAAATGCCAGGTTATATGTCCTGTAGAATGTCCCACATTCTGGATTTGGCTGATTGCTTCCTTTCAGTGAAGTTTAACTTGACCTTCTATCCTTGCTGTTTCTTATAAACTAATATTAAAGCTAAAAGTATGATTCAACTCAGCCCCAATACTTTTGCAGCAAGAATACTTCATCAGCGGTGCTGTGTATTTCCTATTTTACTTTATAAAAGTTTTACAATAGAGGTTACTGGGAATTGAGAGGTGTCCAACATGAAGTCTGCTTTTTGGAGAAGTATATTAAGGTATTATGAAGTGTTATCTGATAAAGTGCTTAATGGTATACAATAAATTTCTCAACTCATGTTACCTTAAATTCTTGAAAGAGTGATGGATATTCCCTCTTCTATCACAGTCAACATTATTAATGCAAATGTGTCAAAATAGTTGCATGAGGCTGACAAGTAGGTTAATGTGTAAATGATGCAGAAATGACAGAAAATTCATTGCATGTTAGTCAAAGGACCAAGAGGACACCAAAAGATGAGAAAAATCAATCAGTAGCTTGGAGAAAGAAAATAATAATTTGTAGAAAAGGATGATTCAGCTATTATAAAACAATTACACTTCTTGTTATTGATGAAATAGCTTGTTATGGGTTCTGGAAATTTATAACATCTGACCTTTGTAATCTACATTCATGAAAAACACATAAGTGACAGTGACTAATATATTATTACTTTATTTAATTTAAAAAATTATGTTTAGAATAATGTTAAGTTTAAATGAATTTAATTATATTCAAATACTTTGAAGATTAGTGTCCAAGTTCCTAGCTTTCAGTTAATCATCATTATCCATCCACACAATGGTTTTTTCAACTTCTTAACATAAGCAGACATTGAAATATGGTGGTCTGATTGTTCTTCCTATTATTTAACACATTAGAAATTATATCTCACACACAGAAAGAATAACAACATTCAAGTGCCCAATATATACCTAATAAAATAAAACATTATAAATTCTATTACAGTCTCCTAGGTACCTTTCCCACATGCATCTCATTTTTTTTCCCTGAGAGTAACTATTTTCTGCAATTTGCTTTAGATTATTAACATATATATATAATATATATAGTCTCCTTAAACCATGTACAATGTTGATGTGCAAGTTTTAATATACACAAAAATAAAATGAGAATATATGCATTATATTGCAACATTTTGGCATAACAATGTTTTGTGAAGTTTATAAATTTTGACATTTATAGGTCTAACTTATTAATTTTGAGTGCTATACAATAATCAATCATGAATATGTTATAATTTATTTTTCCATTATCCCATAGAGGGATAGTATTTTGTATATGAGAACTAATACTATTATGAATTTATTTTGCTATGAGAACTAATACTGTTATAAATATTCTTGTATTGGTCTTCTTAGGCAAAAGTTTCTTTAGATTATATCTAGAAATTTGCATATTTACTATATAATGCCAAATTACTCCCTAAAATGTTATAAATCAATTTAAATTACCATCAGAATGTATAATTTTCCGTAGTTCCCCCAACTTGCCATCATTTTACATTATCAGACTTTTACATTATTGCCAACCTAGTAGGTGTAAAATGATGTCTCATTATGGTCTTAATGTTAATTTCCCTATTATTAAGGGAGTTTAGTAATTTTTCCTTTTTAATTGACTCTTATAGTTCCCTCTTTATAAATTTCTTCTTAATATCTTTTGATCATTTTCTATTGACTTGTCTATATTTTATTGATTTCTAAGTAGTCTTGATATATTATGGAAACTAATGTTTTGTGGGTAATATGTGTTAGATAGATTGTATTTTTTAGCCGATGATTTGTATTTTCACTTTTTAGCAGAATCATTCAAGTCACAGAAGTGTGTAACTTAAACATGATCAATTTTATCAATTTTATTAATGTTTTAAAATTTTTATATTTTGTTGAAGTAATATTTCTTTACCAAGAATTCTTATGAATATTCTGTGATATTTATTTCTACCCCTTTTAAAGTTTGGATTTTTATATTTAGGTCTTTACAACTATAAATACAAATTTTTGTCTTTGGTAGGAAATATCTAATTTTGTTTGTTCTTATTGGAATAGCCTTTTCCCAGACATCATTCCTGAAGAGTCTATCTTGTCCCAAGGGAGCTTCATTGTTATCTGTGTTACATAGTAAGGTCCTATATCTATATATCTACTGTTCTTTATTCTGACCTTTTGATTATCTTCCTTTGGTCTATTTTTCCATTTCTGTAGCAATACCACACTTATGACTACCACACTGGCATAATGATCTGATATAGGGCAAGTTGACCCAAGGATTTTTAAAAAAATTTAATTTGGCTAATTGTGGCCCTTTCTACCACATAAATTTTGGCATCAAGTTCTAGGCCCAGAATCAAGTTTTAGATGTATTTGAGACTTCTATTTACTTTTGAGTGAGAATAATATTTTCTTTCTATGCAAAAGCATCTATCTTAGTCTTTAAATTTATTGTCACAATGTTGTTTATAATATTCTCCAATTAGGTTATAAATTTTTATTGGATCTATAATTTTGTCACCCTATTATTCTTATCATTTTTGTTTCTTCTTTTATAATTGTGAATACTCTCTCTAGAGCTTATAGATTTTAATAATCTTTTCAAGCAGTAAGTTTTGGCTTTAACAATCCTTTCTATTGTGCCTTTTTTTCTCTGTCATTAATTGCTACTTCTATCTTAATTATTTTCATTTACATTTTTGTATCATACTGTTCTTTTTCAATTCCTTAGCTCAAATGCTTGGATAATTGGTTTTCACATTTGTTTTTTTTTAAATAGTTATTTATTTATTTATTTTTGTTTCAGAATATTATGGGGGTACAAATATTTAGGTTACCTATATTGCCTTTGCCCCATCTGAGTCAGAGCTACAAGCATGTCCATCCCCCAGACAGTGTGCACTGCACCCATTAGGTGTGAATATACCCATCCCACCCTCCTCCACTCCCATATATCTAATCTTTAGTGGATGTTTTATTTATTTATTTATCATATGTCCCCATTCTCTTTTGATAATGCTAGGGAGAATGTTTCTAGTTCACCAATTTACTTAGGATGTGGGTCTTTGAGAGTTCAACCTGAGTGTGTTGTATGTGTGTGTGTGCCCACTGTCTTGATGCCATGTGCTTTTTTTCCTGTCTACAGAGCCATTATTAGAACATTATTGATCTTGCTCCATAAGATCAGCAACTATACACTGATTGCTTCAGTTTTAGTATTAACATTCAGATTTCCAATTGTGTTTTGTTTTGTGCCTCTGATAATTGCAATATTATATTGGAAGATCAGCTGCAATGTTTAAAAACAATATGCCAAAAAAATGTATATTATGTTAAGCCCAGAATGCCTATGTGTTCTCTGTCTATTGTTTCTTCAGGTTATTTAGATAGCATTACTGCCAGAAACAGAAGTGTGTTCTCTGATGTTGAATTGTGGTATTAATTTACTGTGTTTGGGCTTAACAGCCTTGTACTAAGTGGGCTTTTGAATTATTACATATAGTCTCTAATCAGGATTTCTTAAAAACAAACATGAAAAATGTTTAAAAATTGGAAGAGCAATACGTAAGAGGCAACAAATTATACTGGTGAAAAGCATAAACTTTGGAGGCAGACAGCGTAAACTTGTCTTCTGGCTCCATCGCTTCTGTGATGTTAGACCTTCAGCCAGTTGCACCCTCCTCGATTCACTTTCTCATCTACAAAATAGACATACAAATAATGGTATATACTTAATTGGATGGCTAGGATAATTAAATGAACTTAAAGTATAAGAGTGTAGAAGAATCACTGGCACATTAAAATGATCTATGAATAGTTGCAATTATTATTAATGCCTTTTACAGTCCACCTTCAGTGCAGTTCTGAATTACTTAATCGATATGATCAAGGTAGTCTTTCATAAGATATTTTTTTAATCTGAATTTAACTTACGTGCTTTCACCCTTTCTCAAAAGTTGACTGATGTTATAGTACTCTCATGATAGCATAAGAGAGTTTGTTCCTTTTGGCTCTTTATTATCCACATAAGTTTTGTGAGGATAGGAATATTCATGCCAACAGGAAATCTTTAAAAGATTTAGGAACTGAGAACATTTAGAAATCATTTTGGCTCCATATATTTTACATTGGCTAATCAGTTTGTGATAAAAAGCCATATATAAACCAACAGAAAATCATTAGATGATATACAAAATACTGAAAATAGGGAAAGAAAATATGATATCATTTTTGAAATAGAAAATAATTTGATTGTTCTGTTTACTTGGACATATTTTTCTTGCTTCAAAGTAAAGGAATTGTATCAGGAAGAAAATTGTGTTTCATATGGTATTTTCTGAAAATGAACAAATGGCATATTAGCAATTAGTTCTTCCTTAGAACACAAAACCACACTACTTTTCTTCCTTAATGCATAATTCTGTGTTTCAGAGAAAATAATAAATTACATTAATCTTTAAAAATTTTTAGTGTAAGTTAATTATTTACTTAGAGAATTAGTGTCAGACTCAAAAGCCTCCAAAAATATACAGATATTATTAAAACAGCAGGGGGGAAAAAAAAACAGGGAATGCTTTTTCACTCAGCTCTTCAAACAATGGTTCTTAAGCTATTGTTAGTACATCACACTAATATGTAAGAAATATCCAAAAATAAAATGCTGACTATAAAAGTAATTTCATGTATCACTAAAACATTTTATGTGATTTATTATATATACATATAAAAGAAAATAAAATGTGATATTAAAGAAAAATGCCCATAAAATATTTCTTCATAAGCTTAGGTATATATACCTAAAATTCTCAGACATAGCCTACCTAACACATGACAATATTTCGTTTCCAGCAATAGAAAGAAAGATTTGCTTCTAAAATTATCTTACTAAAATCAAATCAGCTTTAGTTGCTGTGTGGGCATTCATTGTTGAGTATTTATAAGTATTATAAAATTTTTCTTATAGAAAATATAACTTTAACTTTTACAACAGATATTTTAGAATTTAAAATTTATTGTGTGTTTGTATATGTGTATAAAATTATCATTATCCTATTTAATATTGAACTGTAGCTCACATTAATTGTCCAGTACTTGTTCTACCACTCATAATTAGAAAAATATGTAATTGTAATTTTATATATGCATATATATCTACAATATAAAATTTTAGTACTTAATATATGTTCTCAAGTATGCTAAGCCCTTATATACAGTATCTAAATGATCTCATGACAATATTATGAAGCTGTAGTTACTATCATTATAGCTGTTTTATGATTTAATCAGTTGATGCTTAGAGAGGTTAAATAACTTGAAAATATTATGCATCTAGTAAAAGGCAGACCAAAGTCACTCAAGCTTCAGAGCCATACTTTTAACCATTAGTTTTAGATATACAATCAAGAATGTAGACAATTGGTAAAACACCCATTAAGTCAAAAAATAAACTGGGAGATTCACCATAAATAATGTCAGGGTAAATTTGGAAATACTAAGTATGAAACTTAGAATTACACCTGGATCTGAGAGAGACGACAGCATATTAAACATGGCTAAGCAAGAGCGGCACTCTTTTCCCACGTAACATTCTGGAGGCTACCATAAAAAGTCCTCAGGATGTAGACTGATTTCAGCTCACCATCCTTCAGGCCTAGGCTATGGTCTTCATCTTTAGGGTTCAAGATGATTGCTGGTAGCCAGCCATCACACCCCATATTACAAGTGTCAGAACGTAGGACTGTTTGAAGATGAGCAAAAAACAAAATCAGCTTACTTTTAAGGGACGTTCATTGAAAGTGCCCTCAGGCATTCTTTCTGTTCATTTATGATTATTGAGACTTTAATTATATTCTTTATTTAAAAACAATAATGTGTCCAGTTAAAAATTAGAAAGTTCTATTACTATGAAATAAAGAGAGAACAGTTACTTTGAAACAAGCTCTTTACCAGAGTAAGTCAAAGGGGTCTTAGAATCACTGTTTTTTTCCTAAGTGTTCATTAAGAAATAGACAAAGGAGAGGAACTAACATTGTTTTATGGTCTAATATTTGCCAGGACAAGCCTCCCATGTCACGTAGCTGGTTTGGTCTTGTTTTGGGTTAGTTTACTGGTCTCCATTGTTAAAGTCAATCATTAATAAAATATGTGGTAGATTTTCTACTGGCTACAACTTCTGACTTGATTCTATGGCACCTCCTGTTATTTTTGTTCCTATGTTGGCAAACCCTTCAGAATACCTTGGGATTGGGGATATTAAGGAAGCATAAGCATGCCTCAAGACCCCTAGCATATAGCCTATGCCACAGCTGGTGCTTGATGAGATCCTGTGACCCATGGAGTGGCTAATTGGGGATATGGGGATTTGAACCATACCCCTACTGCATTTTGTGGCTTTTTTCCTTCACAGAATTTCTGCCATGCTGACTTGCATTTTATAGAACATTAAAGAGCTTGGAATTTTCCACATTTGCTTATAAAGAAAATAATGAACAAATCTGGATATATTTATCCAAAAGCATACATATAAATATATTATTCTTATATCAGTCAGATGGGTATGTTGATATAGTTAAAAGTTGTGAGTTAATAAAACAATAAAACCTTGAAAATATCACCACATCGCTGAGTTATTTTTCCTTCCCTGGGATATTTAGAAAGCATGAAATTATTCCAAACACAAGATGCATAACAAGCTGGTATCCTAAAATAATGTAATATAATAAACAAATAAAGAAAGAAATATTGCTTTTATTATGTCTATAATATTTAGCACAGGGCATTTGTGTTCCTTCTTAAAGAGTAACTGCATAGCATATCATAAGAAGTAATGAAGTCTTTTTTTCCTCTGGGTAGATACCCAGTAATGGGATTGCTGCACTAGGATGTTTATAGCAGCACAGTTCACAATTGCAAAGATGTGGAAAGTGCCCATCAATACATGAGTGGATTAATAAAATGTGGTATATGTATACCATGGAGTTCTATTTGGCCACAAAAAACAATTCAATTTCTTAAGCCAGATGCAATTTTCTGCACTGACTTATATGCTATATATAATGCAAATGTGCCTTTTAAAATGCATTTCTTAAGTAATTGTTTTTAAGTGAGGTTGAAAAGTTGTCTTCAATAATGGAAGATTTTAAATTATTCATTTTAAATGTAGTTAAAATGAATAATTATTTCTATGACAATGAGTTGTGTCATAGAAACAATTAAAACCTTAAAAACTTAAGGTTTATAGTAAATTTGCACAGCTTCCATTATTAAAGACAACCTTTCAACTTCACTTAAAAACAATTTTACTTAAGAAATCCATAAAATAAATAAAGAAAGGAAAATGGTAAGGTCTTTGAATTTTGGGATCTGGGTCCCTCTTAGCATATAGTCCAATATTAGTTACATCATAAGTGTTCAAAAAGTAAAATTATAGTAAAACATTTTTTTGAATCAATAAAAGGAACTGGAAAAAAAATAAGAATTACCTGTGCCTTAGGATCAAAACTCCAAAAAGCACAGCAACATTCCTAGAATTTTACATGAAACATTAAAGATATGAAGAAATTAGGACAGAAAAGCAGATGACAAAAGGCCTTCAAGAGATGAAGTATTCTTCTGGGATCTATGTATCTTCCTGAAAATAGAAAAGAATAAATAAGCAACAAAAGAAAAATACAGAACAAAGGGAAAACGTGTGTACTAAGGTTGCTAACCTTAAATCTTTTAGAGAATATGTACAGCATGTAAGACAGTAATCTCATTATGATGGAATTTTGATAGCGATTTTCATTTCTTTGATTATTTAAAAATAAAAATCAAAAGGCTGATCAAATGTGTCTTTGTAAATTCTCTAATAGATTTTGTGGCTGTCACTATTGTATTATTGCTTCCAGGGAAGAATATATCTGATTGGTCTAGGAGAATATTTAGTTGACTCAGCAATTGCTCATGGCAAGAAAGTTGAACTGTTTTTCAGTGTGCAGTATTATCAGAAAATTAGGTTGAGAACGTTTTTTTAAAACCCATATCCAGAATGCATTTCCAAACAGATAAACTGCTACTGAAACATAAAATTTGAGAAAAATATTTAGACCTTCAAACTTGAAAATATACCTGCCATTTATTGGGAAGAAAGACATTTCTCTACAGTAAAACTTTTGAAAGTGATGAAAGCCTCAGTTCTTCTGGTGTGAGTGGCAGGTGGACATGTTTGCCTCTATGTGCACACACCTATGTGTTAATTTCTCATTATTGAAATATTTATATAGATTGCCTCCAGGTACTATTTTAAGTGCTAAGAATGTATTAGGGATTCTAATCTAAAAGATTAGTGAAAATCTAAAAGATTACTGTCTTCATGAGGCTTATCTTCTATGGGAGGGACAGATAAATTAAAAATATATATAATCAAAAAGCAAATTATAGACTGTAAGAGGAGATAACATACGCAATGGATAATAGAAAAAGTAGATCAGGCTGATTAGTTATATGAGCAGAGTGGGAGTCATTGAGAAGTTTCAATTAATGCAAGAAAGGAATTGAGGAAGTTACCAAGCATGTAGCTGGGGTTGTGGGAGTTTATTGGAAAGTGGGAACGTGGGCAGAAAGAAGGACAAGCACCAAAAGTTCTAAAGTTGGACAGTACTTCCTGTAATTATAGAACTTTGCAGAGGCAGTGAAAGAGGAACAAAGTATTAATAGTAGAGAAGAGTCAGCAGGGGGCTGAGCACAGAGAGCCTTACAGGCATTTTAAGTACCTAAAGGGCAAGAGATGATGATGGCTCAGACCAGGGCAGTAGCTATGTGTGAGGCTTAGTTCTGGCCATAAATTGAAAGTTGAGCTACTGTGATTTGTTAAACTGAGGTATAAGAGAAAGAGAGAAGTCAAGGATAACATTGAAGTTTTGAGCTTGAACCACTGGAAACAGAGTTTCCATTAACTGAGATGGAGTAGATGCTGAGTCAATTTGGGAAACAGTAGTGGTCAGGAGTTCAATTTCGGATAGGTCAAATTTGAGATATCTGTTAAATTTCCACATGTAGACGTCCAGAAGGCAATAAATATAGTTCTGGCACTGCAGAATAATCTAAGAATGTACATTTTACAGTTGTCACTTTATAGAAGAGACTTAAGTCAGAGATGAGATGTGCACAAGTGAGTGTTGACTGCGAAAGTTGATCAAGACAGAGACCGAAGGCAATCTACAATTGACAAGAGATTAGGGAGAAGAAATTAGTCAAAGGAGATTGAAAACAAGCAATCAGTTATGTAAGGGGAAAACCAGGTATAGATAGAATTCTAAAAGCCAAGTGCAGAAAGAATTTTAGGAGAAGGGAGTGATGAACTTTTTGAATGCTGGCAATAGGTCAAGTAAAAGAACTGAGAAGTGAATATTGAATTTAGCTATGTAGGTCACTGAAGACTTTAATGAGAGAAATTTTAAAATCCTTGTTGGGGTACAATCCTGATGGGAATGAATTTAGAGAGAATGAGAATAAAAGAATTGGACCCAGTGAATAAAGATAACTCTCTTTTCAGGAATTTTGTTGGGAAAGAGCAAAGAAATATAATTTTTAAAAGTACATTTTAAAATGTATTCCTATTGATAAATGCATATTTAAAATTAAATTAAAATGTGTTTTCATTATAGAAATTATTGAAAAAATTAGAACATACAGAAAGTTAAAAAGAAAACAGTAGAAGAATGGCAATAAAATCACCATTTCTATCATTCAATAAAAGTAATTGCCTAACTTTTAATTAATAATTATTAAGCTTCATGAAATAGGAAGATGAGTAATCAGAATACCTTTTATGTAAAGGAACACCTAGTAAATATTTTGGGATTGCAGGTCATAAGGTCTCTGTCCTAACTACTCAACTTTGCAGCTATACGATTAACATAGCCACAGATAATATGTAATAGGCAAAGTTGTGCTTCAATAAAACAGTATTTTCAAAAATAGGCTTTGGTTCCCATTTGGCTTGTATGCTGTAGTTTGCCAATCCCTATGCAAGACTTCATGACATTTAAGATTCCAGACCTTAGCTTTAACTCCATAAAATAAGTTGAAATGTTTGATATTCATAAGGTCCAAATCCACCACTCACAGAAAGGCAGTTTTCCTAATGTCAATGTGTTTCCCTTTACATATGATATATTTGCTTTGGTCTGAGTATTTGTGTCCTCTTTAAATTCATATGCTAAAATCCTAACCCCCAATGTGATGGTATTAGGAGGAGATTAGGTCATGAGGCCTGAGTTTGCATGAATGGGCTTAGTGCCCTTTTAAATAGGTCCAAAGGAGCTCTTTTTCTCCTTCCACCATCTGAAGACCCAGAGAGAAAGAGCCATCCATGAGCCAGGAAAGGAGACAGAATCTGCCAGGGTCTTGATCTTGGACTAGCTTCCAGAACTGTGAGAAATAAATTTATTTTGTCTCTAAGCTACTCAGTATTTTGTTATAACAGCTGGAATGGACTAATATGGTATTCCAAAGTAGCTTCCTATTGAGAAGGCAATTTTAAAAGAAGTTTGTACTTGTTTTCCATAGTCTTTTCTTTTTTGTTTTTTCAAATTAAATCCTTGTGACATGCCATAGTCTTTTGCTTGTTGTATAAGGTTTGCCACTGTACTACGTGGGTATCAGATCATCAGATTTTTGCCAAAGTCCCTGAAGATACGCATCTACCCAACATAATAATAATTGTTCTACCATAAATCATGACAGCTTATCTATATAAAAGATTCTTTGGCTGGTTAAGTTAATAAAATATTGGTTAAAAATTATATATATACATATATATATATAGTTTATAATAAATGAAGAACAAGGTCAGCTCAGGCAACATTGGTTGTTTTTGTTTTTTATCTTTTTTTGTTTGTTTGCATTACTGCTGGTGCCTCTGTTATTTACAAGACCAGAGAGCAGTGTACCAGAATATATATTGATGTGTTATCATTGTTGTTTTAGAAACTGGATATAAAAATAAAATGCCAACAGGAGAAAACAACACTTAGAACCAATTCAACATTACATCCTTTACTGGATTACTTTGTGGCAAATGTAGAGATATAAGATGACAGGATTCCTAAAGAAATCTCAGATGGATATTAGGGGTGTGTGTGTGTGTGTGTGTGTGTGTGTGTGTGTGTGTGTGTATAAAGTTGAGGACAATTTTCCCTATTGCTGTAAAGTAAAAAGTAAAAGCATGAAATCACAAAGAAAATCTTGCTTGCAGACAGTTGAAAGAGTAGATCACCTACTTCAGAAAGGAAGGGAAGTCTGGAATTCATTGCCTATAAGTACTGAGAAACTGGGATTAGAAAACCTCCTGATGTAAACAGAAGGAAACATTATTTTACTTCTTTGTGTCTCTCTTTTTTACCTGAAAAATGCAATGTCCCCTTTGTTATACGAGGCTATGAAGATTAATTATTTGACATGTACTAAGTACTATGAATGTGCTCTATATAACTTCCTCATTAATCAAAATAGAAGTTCCTTCAATCTTGCTCAATGTGCTGGTTTTAGAATCTGCTGGGCACTTTCTATGCATGTAAAGCCAGACTGTGAAGCATTTGTTTAGACTTTTTCCCCCCAAATATACTCCAGATTTTAGGGCTAGTTACTCCCAGTTGCTATAATTTCAAAGAAGCCAGACATATTTATGCTACTAGAAGTCCTTGTGGATCGTGTGCACTGGAGTCATCTCAGTGTGTTATACAGACTGGGCTATAGTTGGAGGATACTGGAGAGAAACATCTTCTACAGCTTCAGCCAATTGGTTTTTCCACTGTGGTGCACAGGCAGTTCTGGAGAGTTATAAATGTCTAAAAGAGATATGTTTATACAAGAATTTACCAAAGTTTCTGACCTAATTCCAAATGGTTTCTGGAAGAACTGAAAAATATCTTGAAAAATATCTTTTTTAAGAGTGTTTCTTTTTTTTATTTCAGCATATTACGGGGGTAAAAATGTTTAGGTTACGCATATTGCCTTTGACCCACACGAGTCAGAGCTTCAAGTGTGTCCATCCTCCAGACAGTGTGCACCGCACCCATTACAGGTGTATATGCCCCTCCCTTTCTCCTCATTACTGGTAGATGCCCAGTAATGGGATTGCTGGAGCAAATGGTAGTTATAATTTTAGCTCTTTGAGGTAGTCCACATTACTTTCCACAGAGGTTGTACTAGTTTGCAGTCCCACCAGCAGTGTATGAGTGTTCTTATCTCTCTGCATACATGGCAACATTTATTGTTCTGGGACTTTTTGATAAAAGCCATTCTCACTAGAGTTAAGTGATAGCTGATTGTGGTTTTTATTTGCATTTCCCTGATGATTAGAGATGTTGAGCATTTTTCCATATGTTTGTTAGCCATTAGTCTATCTTATTTCAAAAAGTTTCTTTGCCCACTTTTTGATAGGTTTGTTTGATATTTTCTTTCTGACTTTCCTGAGTTCTATATAGATTCTAGTTATCAGCCCTTTTTTGGATGTGTACCATGCAGATATTTTCTCCTATTCTATAGGTTGTCTATTTGATCTTGTGATAGTTTCCTTGGCTGTGCAGAAGATTTTTAATTTGATCAGGTCCCATTTATATATTTTCGTTGTTGCTGTGATGGCCTTTGAGGTCTTCTTCATAAATTCTTGGCCTAGGGCATCCAAATGGGGCAGAAGAGGTCAAACTATTATTCTTTGCTGACTAAATGATCTTATATCTAGAAAACCCCAAAGATTCTGCCATGAGACTACAGGAATTGATAAACAAATTCAGCAAAGTCTCAGGTTACAAAATCAATGTACAGAAATCAGTAGCATTCCTATATGCCAACAATAGTCAAACTGAGAACCAAATCAAAGGCACAATACCCTTCACAATAGCAACAAATAAAGTAAAATACAAAGAAATATATTTAACTAAGGAGGTAAAGGACTTCCACAGGAAGAACTACAAAACACTGAGGAAGGAAGTAGCAGAGTACGTAAACAGGTGGAAAAACATACTATACTCATGGGTCAGCAGAATCAACATTGCTAAAATGTCTATACTACCCAAAGTGATCATCGGATTCAATGTAATCCCTATTAAAATACCAACATCATTTTTCACAGATCTAGAAAAAATAATTCTATGCTTTGTATGGAACCAGAGAAGACCCCATATAGCAAAAGCAATCTTATGCAAAAAGAACAAATTGGGAGGCATCAATTTACCAGACTTCAAGCTATACTACAAAGCTATAGTAACTGAAACAGCACAGTGCTGGCACAAGAACAGAGACATAGACCAATGAGACAGAACTGAGAACCTACATATAAAACTATCCTCATATAGCCATCTGATCTTTGACAAAGCAGACAAAATCATACACTGGGGAAAAGAATCCTTATTCAATAAATGGTGCTGGGAAAACTGGATATCCGCATGTAGAAGACTGAACCAGGATCTGCACCTTTCACCTCTCGCAAAAATCATCTCACAGTGAATAACAGACTTAAACCTAACGCATGAAACTATAAGAATTCTAGGATAAAATGTTGGAAACAATGTATGTTTCAATGTTTTTAAATTTATTGAGACTTTATTTTATGGCCTAATATATAGTCTATACTGAAGACTGTTCTATGTCTACTTGAGAAGAATGTGTATTTCGTTGTTGTTGGATTTGAGTGTTCTATAGATATCTGCTAGGTCTAGTTGGTCTATGATATTTGTCTATTTCTATTTTCTAGTTGATCTCCTGTCCAGATTGAGGCATTTTGAGGCTTTTTGGCTAGGTGACTATGTGTTTATTATTATAATGTCTTTCTTTATATAATAAGGTTTACTGTTGCTGCGTATAGTTGTTTTTGTACTAACTCTGTAAAATCTGTATTGTTTGTTATGAGGTCACTATAGTCTCTCCTCAGTTAGTGTATTAATTAGCTAACAATTGGGCAACTTACTTAAATGTCTGCAATGAATCAATTTCTCAGCGTTTGCCAATGGGCTCTGTGTGTGTATGCTGGGCCTGCCTTCAATTCTCATCCAACTAATTTACAACTCCCCCTTATCCTTCCCTTCCTGCTTGTGAGGAACTTCACAGTCAGACAGCTGTGAGAACACAGGGCCTTCTTAAGCCTTTCTTTAACATGTTTACAGCCCTACACATGAGTGGCTTTCTAGGTTCCCAGGAATATACTGTAGTTTTTCAAAGATCTTATGGATGATCACGCTTCTCAACTTTTCCTTTTAAGCTTTTTGGTTAGTTTATTCTTTGCTCAACTTTTTGGCTTGCCTTTTCTATCAATTGCCTTAGGCAGCTGCAAAGTTTAAAACACTTACCTGTAAATGTATTTGAGGAACACCTCCAGGAACAAGCTTTTAGGTCTGGAAAGCTCTATTCAGGTCAAATAAAAACAGGGCTTTTGAGTAGGGACTTCCAAGGAACCATGTAATAGATCAGATAATCACAACTCTTTGGAAATGTGGCTGGGAAAGAGCTCCTGCTCTCTTCTGCTCCAGCCTGTTCTTGGAATGCAGGCTGTTTTATTTTTATCAAGGATAGTGCTGAGCTTGAAAACAGGGAATGGGACTAGGGTAACACAAAATGTCACCAATCTCGTGAGTCTTACAGAGACTTAGCCATTTTTCTTGAATAAATGCTTCACAAGTTGCTGTGAGACTTCGGCTACTACCAATAGTCGTGAAAATGTTGCTTCTGACAACTTTTGCCAGTCTTTGAGTTGATTTTCTAGAGGGACAAATTTTCAGAGGTCCTTACTCTGCCATTTTCATGGATGTCACTCTTTATAGAATAATTTAAAGAAAAAATGTAAATAACAAAACTGCATCCCAAAAATATTCAATCTTTCTATTATGCAGAAAATCAAACTAAGGCTATTTTTTAATTTATCACTTAAATTTTGGCAAATGGTTTGTATTTACTCATTTTTCTGTTTTTCTTTCTAAAATTTGTACAGAAATTTCTATACTTTTTTATAATATCAATTAAAAATAAGTATTTTAAAGTAACCATTTTAAAATTCAACGACTGTATTCCTTCTGAATATTGAAGTTTTCATCCTAAGTAACCCTCAGGATTACTTTCTGTGCATGTTTAATATTTTATTCTCTCTTTTTACTCTAGATATCACATGTCCTTTGGGAATAGTGTACATGAGTAAATACAGAAGGATAAAGAATATTTCACAAAAAGCTTTGAGATCCACACCCTCAAGGACAAAAAAAAGAAATCAACATTTTCACAAAGGATGTCAAAGTGACACATAAAATCCCACTGTCATCTTTAAGTTCTATACAATAACTTTATAACTTGAACTTTGATTTGGGTCCAATAGCAAAAATTTCCTAAACCTAAACTCTAATTGATATATTTATATATTGTTACAATTTTCCAGAGACCTACAAATGCTTACTAAATTTCCAATAGGCATTATTTTGATAAAATTCAATGAAAATTAAAAATATATGAATTATATAAAGACACTTATCTAATATTTTAATACTCATTTAACTGTTGTGCCTAAACCTTTCATATTTTAAGTGTAATGGAGTTTACTAAACTGAAATATTTCTTCTGAATTGTTCTGACGGAAGACTAACAGTAGCAATCAGTTATAACTATGGCCTATAGTGGCAAGAAAAGAGAATCAGACATGAGCTCAGTTCAAACAGTATTATTAAAAATCTGAAGCTCTAACCATATGAAAATGAAGAATACATAAAAAAACTAACGTTAATTATTTTATTGTGTTTAATAATAATCAACTAAAAAATCTGTTTCTATTCATGGGAAGTAGGCTATAGATTTTTAAAAATAGGAAAATTCAAGAATATCATCCAATCTCTATTGCTGAAAAAGAAAAATCTTCAAATGGGATCCAAAATCCAACATTTGTAAAGGAAAGTTGAGAAGACAAGTGTCCAAGCTTTGTCTGTGTACTCTCTATCTACTCTAAATCCCTGGCAGTATCAAGCTAGTTGGTATTGAAAAGTACGAGAACTGAAATTTTTTTGACTTGGTAAGACTCCCTTATTTTAGTTGTTATCACTCAACTATGCAATTTTTTTTTTTACTCTTTCTACTCCTCAAAAATTCTCACTTGTTTTTGCCTAATAGGGAAATATACATTATTAACAACATATTTATTAATACATTAAAATAAAATTTCTCTGGAAAACTCAAAGTTGTAAGAATGTTATTAAATATTCAAATGTTGAATTTCATGCTGTCAATTTAAAAATGCCAGAATGGGAACTAATGACTACTGTCAACAGCATAACAATGAGAAGAAATTAAATCAACTGATAACAATGCTGACTATATTTAAAAACTACCGGTTAATCTATTCTAAATGGGTGGTCTTTAGCTGAATATCTAGCTGACTTATGTTGCCATAGTTATAAATTTAACAAATTATTCATCATAATTGAGGCATTATGTCCATGAAAAAAATTTGATGGTCTATATACATATCTGATCTCAAAATAAATGCATCCAAAGGCTTAGGACATATGATTAATTAATTTCCCAACCTACAATCCTGAAACACCCAAGACTGCCTTACCAACCCCTCCCACAATCTCTAAAGTTTATCTGATTTTCTCAGTTATCCAACTACTTGTGTCTGTCAGATCACTGTAGAAGGCTTTGGAAGATGATGGTTTGTTAGGATAGAAATAGTTTTGTTGTTTTTCCCTAAAGATTATAGCAGAGATAACAAGAAAATAGGTTATATATATTTTATCTAAATTTATTTTATAGTCATTTTTATAACATAGTAACTATAAAATTTAAATATAAATGTATATGTAAGACAGAGTAAATATAAATTATTTATTACTGAAAATTTTGATAATAGAGAAAAGCATAAAGAGGAAGAAATATTATCCTTAAGCACACCATATAGATCCTTGCTTCCCAAAGTGTGATGCTCAGATCAACAGCATCATTGACATCGTTTGGGGCACTGTTAGGCGTGTGGAATATCAGCCTGCATCCTAGACCAGCAGAATAAGAACCTGTATTTGAACAAGATCCAGGAGATTCATATGCCCACGTATGCCTCTGCCACAGAGGCAACTACTACTGAAATTTTGGTGGGCACCTTAGCACTTTTTTCCCCAGTATGTTACAGGTTATATATACATATAATATCATTAAATATCATAAATTGTTTATTGTATCAATAATTTGTAAATATTATTTTCTAATTGTACTATTACATATGAAATAGTTACAGCATAAATAATTTAGTGAAATGGGCCAGAAATTAAAAGCTACCCATCTCTTTTTTTCACCTTGTATAAAATTTTGATTCATATTGTTACAGTCATATAAATAGATTTATTAAAATATTATCTATTATACATAGAATATGGAATTATACAATATATAAAGTCCTGTAACCTCCTTATTTTAATGGCACTTTACTTTACATATTTCATTTCTATATTTATAATTCCTCCCATGAACATGTTTTCAATGTGATATTCCACAAATTAACAGTTTTGATTATGTCCCTAAGACTGAATTATAGGGATGTGCAATGTATTTTTACACAAAAATTATCCATTATTGATTCTTAAGTTTTGATTTTTTTGCCTCATTGATCTTCAAATACATTGTAAAAAATGAGGCATATGATGAGGGAATGTGTATTATTGTGGGAAATATAAGATGAATTCTAGTTTCATGTTATAAGGAAAATCTCTGATTTTCTTTCCTTTATAGATAATGCCTTTTTCTGTTTGAGTATTTAATTTTTTCTTTTTACAATAATTTAAAATTCACTTTGGCTGCATGTGTGACCTTTTGCAAAAGATTTTTCTAGGAATGCGGCGAATACCTTTGCTTTGTATATCCTTGTCTTTTTCCAGCTGAAGACATTTTATTCACTATATATGATTTTACTGTTTGTATGTATGAGAAATGCATTCTTAATTAGCTCTACATTATTTTTCTTATGAATATCTTATCATTGTGCACATTTATAAATTTCTCCTGCATTCTGAAAACTTTTACAAGTTTGTTCTTCATATCAAAGATTAAATACTACACAGTGCCATTTTACATTTAATTTTGTTTAATTCAATTTTCAATGTTCTAATGGATATTTTAACTGCCTCCAAGTTCATCTTTATCTATTCCCCTTTAATTTTTATTCTCATGTTTTATCATCTTAACCTTTCTACTTGTTGTCAAACATAGACCACATAATCCTGCCAACCTTTGCTAACAGTGTGGGTTTGTGGTTGCGTTTATTTGTACAACCTGTCTCATTGAGCCTGCTGATCTGCATCTTCAGATTTGCAGCTGGAAAGTACATTTTTGTCCACAGTCTCTTGAATACTTCCCTCTTTTGAAGTACACTTTATCATTTGGGAATGAGCACTAATAAAATCACATTTCTCTTTCCCCCACTGCTTGGAATTATAGAAACTCAAGGTTAAATATTTACCACTCCTGGATTGTCTGTGTTATTAAGCCTATGGTACTCTTATTTCCTGTGACTGAATTTCCAAGATTTCACAACCCTGTATTTGCCCTACCGAATTTTATGTGTGTGTGCATACTTGGCTGGATGTATTTTATCACTGTGAATTACAGTCAAATGGAAGGAGAAACAAAAGTACTGATTTGGCCAGAGGAAAGGTGAGCCGTTCTGGAAATTAGTCCTAAACATTAGAATGACAACAGGTCAATTGTTGCAGATCTGGACTTTTTAAACTAAGAAGTGAACAAAGCTGAGAATAGATTTTCTCATAATTCCCAATTTGCACTGCAAAGGTGTGTCGGCATTTGAGTTAATCAAATACATTTCCTTACGTTATTGTTTAAAGGAAAACCGGACATACAGGCAGAGGTTTGACTTAAATGTTACTTTTTTTCAGAGCTTAATGAGATTTTACTATTTTCTGTGTTTTAATAAGTACTTCAATGGAAATGTAGTTGACATTATATCCACACTCCTAACTAGCTGCCAATTTAACCAAAACTATCTTTGAGTCATGAAGACACAATCAATATCCCTGTATCAAAATTCAAGATTAATTAATATTTGCTTGTATTATCATCAGTAGTGCTTTCCTATAGTATAGATATTAGGTAAGATGCTTTTGCCAATATCTGCTAGATTTGAAGTTGAAACAGATTTAATATAAAATATAGATAGTTCACCCTTTTAAAGCTTATCCAGAAATTGATTTTGGAAGGAATGGTTTGGTTTTTAAAAGGGCTAATTATTTATTATTTCTTCAACTTGTAAAACTTAGTCTTAATCATAAATTAGCTGGGATTCTGTGAGAGTTTTTTTATTTGTCTTAGTAAGAAAATCAGAAGTTACATGTTTTAAATTTCTTCAGACTAAATAGAGCCTTGGGTTTATATTTCACAAAAATATATGACATGCCTCATAGCAATTAAGAAGATACAGCTAAAGGGGCAATAACACTAAATAGTATTTAAGATCCCTGTTATAAACTTGTCATGAAAAATAAGTTCTACATTTTTCTCTCATGCATGCAGATAGTATCCAAATATGATAACAAGATTCAAAATTAAAACTAATTTTCAATTTTGTTTTAAAAGTGGGATGAGGAGTTAAGCTGTTTTCTTATAGGGTCATTCTACACTTTGATGTAGACTTCTTTTCAAGAACTGTTTCCATTTCTTTCAATACTTTTTCCTAGCATTATGTTGATCTGTGAGGCTTTTGACATTTCCATAAAGCAAAAAGGCATTTTCATTCTCTCAGAGCCATTTTTCAAAGAGAAAAATGCTGCAGCTAGGGAAAACATTAATTAAAAGCACATCTAACATAAATGGCTTGTCACTGTTTTACAATACTTAGCGGAACTTACACTGTCCTTGGAAGATAGAAAAATTCCTTCAGTGCTTGGTTTAACTTGAGAAGTTAACTACTCTAATTTGTAGTGAAACATATTATGCACAGGCTGCAATGTATTTGCATATTTTAAATACTTTAAAGAATATTTCACCAAATGAATCCCTAATGGAATGTAATTTAGTTCACAAGTTGAAAAATGGGATAATAGTTTCAGCCCCCATCACTCTCCTAATGCTTGAAGTATAGCTGGAGAATAAAACAAGCAGTGCATAAAAAACAGATATTACAGTAACAACTGTCATGATAATGAGAAGGATACACTGTTCTGTTTTTGCTTATTTATAACAAATGAGCATGAATATCTTGTTATGTTTCTTTGGGGAATAGTATTAATTCTTTTTGCTACATTGAAATGAAGCATGAGTAATGTCATTGAATGTGTGCCTAAATGACTCTAAAATGTTACATTAATAGAATTGATATGATAAAAGTAATGCAAATGAACATAATGTTTCTATCCTCCATATTATTTGGTTTTAAGTTGTGTGATTTTGAGATAACTTTTCATTGTCCAAAATACCCATGAATGTCAGTTTATTTGAAAAGTAACCTCTGAGAAAACAGAAACTGTGAGTGCTTTCTCAATACTAGATCTGTGCCAGATTTGTAAGTACCAAAATTGCATCATTTATCCCTTTATCCCTCTATTAACTAACTATAATGAGATGAACATCACCATCAACAGCAAAAATGCAGCAACTCTAAAAACAGGCACTGCAACTATAGTAATCATTCCCTTCTCCAACAGAATACTTGTTGAATAGTACCTAGATGGTCTGGAAAGTAAAATTCATTTCCTTTGTATTAGTATGTACATAAAGTATCTCACCATATGAAAAATTTTATAGAAATCAAAGAGATAATGTTTTATTGATTTATGAGCTTGATATAAGAATTTCTTTTCATGTAGCAAGTCACCTTTTCACTTATAACAGAAGCATCAATAAATTATGACACAGATTTCACTGACTTATCCATGTATTTCTTGAAAAGCTATAATCACCCTGAAGAGGTGAGATGGAGGAAATTTAGTCTTATAGCAAGACTGGTGCTAGTTTATTTCCAACCTAGAAATATGGTAAGTTTTACTACATCCTAAGAGATATCACAAATTAGACATACAGCCCATTCTACTAAGTGAAGTATCACAAGAATGGAAAAACAAGCACCACATGTACTCACCATTAAATTGGTATTAACAGATCAACACTTAAGTGAACATACAGTAATAACATTCATCAGGTGTTAGGCAGATGGGAGGGGGGTTGGGGATGGCTGTATACATACCTAATAGGTGCAGTGCACACTGTCTGGCAGGTGGGCATGCTTGCAGCTCTGACTCCGGCTGAGCAAAGGCAATATACATAACCTAAATATTTGTACCACAGTAATATGCTGAAATAAAAAACAATAAAAGAAGAAACATACAAACTATATTCTCTGACCACAACAGAGTGAAATTTGATATCAAGAACATAATGAAATTTGGAAAATTCACAAATATGTGAAAATTAAAAGGAAATTACTAATTATCAAATGGGTCAAAGACAGCATCAGAAGGAAAATTAGAAAATACTATGAAATTTATAAAAATAAAAACAAACATACAAAAACTCATGGGGATGCATGCAAATTATTTATAAGCAGTAAGTGTCTACTTTTAAAAACATAAGAAAAGACCTCAAATTAATCTTAACTTTCTATCTTCAGAGTGTAGAAAGAATAGCAAAAAAAAAAAGTAAATGGTAGGCAATAAATAAATGTTAGAGAAACAAACACACACACACGCACACACACACATACACAGAAAATAGAAAAATAACTGAGAAATCAACAAAATCCCATAGCTGGTTCTGTGAAAAGATCAACAAAATTTACAAATTCACTAACCTAGAAAAAAGAGAGAATGAAGACTCAAATTGCTGAAATTACCAATAACTATCAATCTTAGAGAAATACAGAAGATTATGAAGAATACTATGAACACTTGAGTACCAACAAATTAGATAGCCTTGTTGAAATGGACAAATCTCTTTAAACATATAAACTATCAAATCTTGGTAGATTTTCTACGAAGTCGTAGAAAATCTAAACACATCTATAACAAATAAAGAGATTGAGTTAGTTCCAGACAATTAAAAATCAAGAACCAGATGGCTTCATTCAGAAATTGTACCAAATGTTTACAAAAGAATTACCACCAATCTTTCTCAACCTCTTCCAAAAATCATAATAAAAGAGGAAAGAATGCTTTCTATTAATAACTCTTTCTATGAGGTCGGTGTTACCCTGATACTCAAACCAGACGATGATATTATGAAAAAACAGGAAAAAAAATTGATATTCCTTGCAAATATACAGTAAATGCAAAAGTCATCAACAAAATTCTAGCAAACTGAATCCACCAGCATATAAAACACATTATACAGGATGACCACATGGGATTTATCCCAAGAATGCAAGACTTGTTCACATACAAAAATTAATCAATGTAATATGTCAGTCAAAAGAACACAGAGCAAAACTCACATGATCATCACAATCGACTCAGAAAAATTATTTGACAAAATCTAACACCCTCTCTATTTGTAGTTTAGTATAAACACTCAACAGCCTAGGAATAGAAGAAAATTTCCTTCAGCTTATGAAATACATCTACAAAAAACACACAGCTAATATCATAGTAAGTAGTGAAAGATTGGATGCTTCACTCTTAAGAACAAAAACAAAACAAGAATGTCTTCTTTTAGCATTTCTAATTTGTACTGGAGGCTCTAGCCAGGGTAATTAGGCAAGAAATTAAAATGAAAGGCATCCAGTTTGAAAAGGAAGGAATAAAACTGTCTCTATTTGAGATGATATAATTTTATATCTAGAAAAATCTAAAGAATCCACAAAAATCTATTAGATCAAATAAATGTGTCTAACAAGATTGTAGAATACAAGATCAATACATAAAAATCAGTTGTATTTCTACACACCAGCAATTAACAATCTGAAAATGAATTGAGACAATAATTCCATTTACAATAGCATTGAAAGGAATAAAATACTTAGGAATAAATTTAATCAAACAAGTATAAGACTTGTTTATTAAAAGGTACAAACCATGTTGAAAAATTAAAGTAGACCTAAATAAATGGAAAGACATCTTGTGTTTATAGATTGGAAGACTTAATATTGTTAAGATGAAATACTCCCTAAATTCATCTACTAATTCAATGCAATACCTGCCAAAATTCCAACTGTTGTTTTGCATAAATAGACAATCTGGTTTTAAAATTTCTCTGAAAATATAAGGAGCACAGAATAACCAAAACAATCTTGAAAAAATAAGAAAATTTGGAGGACTCTCAGTACCTGATACCAATACTCACTATAGAGTTATCCTAATCAATACAGGAAAGTATTTGCAAATCATATATCTGATAAATGCCTGATATCTAGAATATATCAAGAATGCTTAAAATACAATAATAAGACAACCCAATTGAAAAATAGACAAAGGATCTGAATAGACATTTATCCAAAGAAGATACACACATATCCAATAAACACATGAAAAGATAGTTAACATCATTAGTAATTATAGTGGGGCTGTAAAATGGTGTAACTGCTGGAGAAGAGAGTTTTGCCAGTCCTGAAAAAGTTAAATATAGAGTTACCCTATGACCTAGTACTCCTGGGTACACATCCAAGAAAATGTAAAAACACGTCTAGACAAAAAAGTATATGTTAATAGCAGTATTATTCATAATAGCCCACAGCTGAAATGACTCAAATGTCCTCAACTAAACAATGGATAAACAAAATGCAGTGTAGCCACACATTGGAATATTATTCAACCATAAAAGAAAATGAAGTACTGGTATGTGTTACAACATAGATGAATCCTGAAAAAATTATACTGTTAAAAGAAGCCAAACACAAAAATTCACATATTATATGAATTTAGTTATATGAAATGTTCAGAATAGGCAAATCTAGAAGGACAGAAAGGAGATTAGTGGTTGTCAGTGGTTGGAAGAGAGGAAGAATGAGGAATGAATGCAAATAGGTTAGGGGTTCCTTTTGGGGCCAATGGAAATATTCTGAAATTAGATATTGGTGATTATACAACTTTATAAGTAGACAAAAAAAACCCATTGAATTGTATGCTTTATAAGGGTGACTTTTATGGCATGTGAATTGTATATCAATTTAAAAAAAAGTGAAGCATTAAGAACTAAAGTGAAACAACCACCCAGTTTCTGATTGCCAAATGTTTCCTCTTTTCATATTATAAACAGACATTTTTTTAGAAAGTAAGAAGTAATATTTCAAAATATTTCAAATATATGGTCTTATTTCCATAACAGATTATAGACAAATAAACCAGTCTCTGTATTTCTTAGAAAAATAATATAGTCTCTAAATATTTCTTGTCCATATTTCACCTCTAGTATCTATATATTTTTATTAATAAAAATATATTAATTTGTAAGAACTCTTTATATATTTATCCATCCATCCTCCTTGTAGATTGATAGTACATGTCCCAATATGTCATTTTATTTTCAATTTATTGTATGATACTTTAAGAAATATAATAAAGTATATCATTCTTTTGATGTATATCACCATTAGTTTTATACTTATGGAAAGAGATACTAAGTGTATCTCTTGTGTGCACTCAATAAGAGATTTTCTGTCTAAAGTGAGGCTATCTTTGGGCTCAGAAATAATATCTCTTATTATGTATTAAATTGTTTCTCCCCAATTTCTGTTTTCTTCATTTTTTCTGAAATTTTTATTTTATCTATATATAGGTGTATGTATGTGTGTGTGTGTGTGTGTGTGTGTGTATATATCTATATATATATATATCAAGTCCATCATCCTAGTTCTTCGTTTTATGGCTTTCTCGTAATACTTATCTTCTTATTCTTTTCCCTGAGTTCCAGAGAAATTCTTGTTTTTTATCATCTACATTACTGATCTGTTTTCTACAATATTCCATCTGATCTTTAAAAGATTATTTAAAGCTTTAGTTTGCTGTATCAAGATCTGAACCCATTGCCATATCTTCCTCCCATTGCTTGTGTTGAAGTCTTTTTCTTTTGTCAGTGATGCTAATCAGAAATTGTTGGTTAGCTTAGTGTCAGACTTTATTATCTAGGGTACTTTTATCTAATTTGCAATATACAATGAGGCCCTCATCTCTTTTCACTATCCTGTCTCACCTGTATATTATTTTTTAGAAATTCTTTTAGTTTTCAGAACTTTTTCCTAAATTTTAAATGTGATTTGTATGTTCTCTATTTATTTTCTTTTTATCAGTCAATTCAATAAAATTTGTGACAAAAATGGTGTTAAATTCAGATTGTCTCTTGACAGATATTCACTTTGCTTATTTACAAATGTGTTGCAATAGACAGTATAAAGCAACCAGAATTAGACATATTTCCAGTTCTATTAATTGGCAATACTCTGAATTAGAATTACAATGGAGTGTTAGAACTCCTCCCTCTCTGGCCAATACATTGTCATTGAGTAAATTTGAAGTTGAATGCCTCCTCCAGGGAGAACCAAAGCAAGGCTCCTGGGTTTATGATCAGATTATGGGCTAGAATTTAGTATTATTTTAATATTTCATACATACCATTCATATTTAAAAATACACATCTATATGGGTGTGTATATGCATACATATTCATAGTTTGTATACTTGTCTACACAGCAAGCCCCTCTTATGACAAGGACTTGACATCTTTTGTCTTCATGTTGGCATTTAATCAGAGTAGATGCTCCAATAAAGAGGAATTGTTGAACTTTCACATTAAGCTCCTCAAATTTCATCCATTATTGTACATACTTTTTGCCTTAGTGACTCTTTGTCACAACTTGAACTTTAAAATTGAATCAACTTAGAGAACTTGAACTTCAGAGGATGAATCTATGACCACAGGTGGCTGTACCTGCAAAGATGGTGCTGTTATACTCCTGTTTGATGGTGTTTACTACATGCCAGTGCTGTTCTAAGTCCCTTTCTTGTTTTATTCACTTAATATAATAGACCTAGCAGGTCCAGTACTTCTATTAACTTAGTTTTATAGATGGAGGAACTGAGACTTATAAAAACTAAAGTAACATATTCAAGGACACAAAATAGTAATTGATAGATCCAGGAATTGAAAAAAACAATCTAGCTCAGAATCTAAGCTCTTAACCAGTATACTGTTCTGCCTCTCACTAGGACAAGTTCTTACTATTTGCATTGTGGAATCCAAGAAAAAGCTACTATGCATCATTTTTTCCTTTGCTTTGAGAAGCTGTAGCTTCTTTTACACCATCCTCGATATACCTTGTAGAGATTCCATACTGTATAGGAAAGATCTATTGGATCTCATTTTACCCTAAACAAACATTTGTTAAGCACTAACTATGTGCTTGGTGCTGTTGCAAATATTTTACACATATGATCACATTTACTATGAAGTACATAAGGCTAGCATCATTGTCCTTTTTACTAACATGAAAATAGAGGCTCAGAGTTTAAGTCAACCATGCAAATATTAATAGTTGAAAGGTAAATTGGAAATTAACTCCAGTTACCTAAATGGGAGGAGAATCACATGATAAGATTAACAAAATTTCCTGGCTTGGACCAGGAATTCACTGAACTTGCCAAATGTTTTGTACCTGTGCTACACCCCCCCTTTCTTGATACTGAGTACATATCTCCTAAATCACAGTTCCAGACTTTTCCTGGCATTACATGAAATTCCATTTCATATAATCCAGAATGTTATTCTGTCAGACTATATTGTCACAAAATTTGATTTAGTAGCACATAGTAGTATTTATTCACTCATTGAGCAAACACGTATCCCCTATGGGAAAGTTGAGATGCTAAAGATAATAAGACCCAATGAAAAAGGCCAACAAAGAGCAGGACATGCATTAATTTTGCATTGCATTTTAAATACATTTTTCATAATTAATTTCCATTATTATAATATGAGTTTTCTGAGGGCAAGTACTGTGTCTTTTATCTTTATAATTTCTGAGCCTATCACTGGGAATTAATACAGGGATGGGAACAAGTGCATGGCTCCAGAGTCCAGCAGATCTGAGTGGAAAAGTAGTTCTGCCATCTAATTAGCAGTAGGGAAATTAGTTAAATTCCCTTTTGAATGAGAGTAGTAATACTTGAAAGGATTTTGATCAGAACTAAATGAAATAATGCTTATAAATTGCCCATTGTAATATTTGACACATGGTAGTTTTTCAATAAAAAATATTAATTATTACAGATGTTAAATCAATATGTGTTAAATGAACCACAGTAGAGCGCAATCGGTGCTATAATCAACATTAATTATAAAGTTTTATAAGATCATATCATATCTAGCGACTAGTTGTGCCTAAGTGAGGAGCTTCAAAATGTGGGTCACATCATCAGTAGGTTCCTCAAGGGTAGGTTATGTCTGCCAATCAGAAGAGGGCAGGAAAAAGAGGGTACCAAAACAGCACAGTCCAGATAGAATATTCAAAAGTCCCCCTGCCTATGACAAAAATTTTTCCAGGTACTGGATAATTTTATGGGTATAAGTTCCTTAGAGAATATGAAGAAAGGCATCAAGCAAATCTAAGATGTCATTCACCTTGTGGGGGAAACATGCTGATTGATAGAGTTCTGAACAGAATGCCAGAGCTCAACCTTGCTTGAAGATAAGCTCAGCCCCTCTTAGATATGCACATTCCTCATTTGCCTGAAGAATGTAGCTGATAACTGCGCTGTGAAATGATTTTTGGCGGGTGCCTTTCAAAGCATTAGTATCCCTGTCATCTGTCACAATTTGCCTAAAACTTTAAATGAGAAAGAAAATTCCAACACTGAAATCTACTTTTAAATTAAGTTATCAAGATACCATTTCTTAGCTTCTTCTGTAGCTCTCCATGGTTATCTCCATTATATATACTACAGTGAATGGGGTAATTATCAGGTTGCCCACTGAAGGCCTATTTTAAATAATACATAATCATACTGTGACAACACATCATTTTACAGTTATCACTTTCTTAAGCTTATGCAATATTATCTAGGGTGGAAGTACTTATTGGATAAAATTAGAATTCCCCAATCCTGTTTTTAACCAAAGCTGAATCAGTTCTGAGATGAAAATGTTAACGTTTTCCCCAATGTATTTTTTTAAATTATGATTCCACATTAATGGGTACATTAAGAAAAACAAGGAACAACTTATAAGAGTTCATTGCTCCTTAGAAGTCAGGCTGTAAGTATATGCACACATGCACATGCTGACACACCCAACTTAATGTCTCCTCCCACTCTTACTTTTGAATCTATTTTTCCCCAGTATCCTTAACCTCCTTCTGAAAAAATAATCTAGGCCATAGGTAATCTTCATTTTATTGAAATGACTTCAAGGACAGTAGAGTATTAAATTGATTGAATTAGGGGAGAGAACAAAGAGAAGGATTAAATATTTTATTATAAATTAAAAAATTTTGTATTATAATAATAAATATTTGGCATTATGGGTACTATCTGAAATAGAATGTTTCTAATCTAATTGTGACCAATAACATGGTCAATTTTTAATGTTATTGAAGTTTGGGAGTTACAAAGTGGGTTGATTTGGTTTTGAATTTGAATAATATTGGCCTTTTACGTACAATAGCATCTTTTAAAGATTTCTGGAAAAGAAAGCATAATTTGGAAAAGATTAAAGATGTGTCTCCTGTGGACAGAACAATTATTATCACAAATGAAGGCTCTGTTTTCCTATTTTATACTTTTTCTTCCCAGGACAGTAATTGTACATGTAATTTCATGGAAACATAGAGGTATAGGATATAATGGCCCCAGGGTTAGCAAATATACAAGCCTAAGGAGGCAGTGTTGCATTTTTCTAAACAGAATTAACTCAGCAGTTGTAAAACAAGTCTTTGAAGATTCTACTGTGATATAAAATCTGAATACAATGATGCCCAGCAGATTATGCTCCCATTAAAAGGACGAAGAGAACTAAATACAGAAGAAAAGTATCAGAAGACTGTCTGAATCCTACAATTTGCATTGACAACGGTTAAGGCCCACCTCTACTTTCCTTCTGTGCTGCAGGATGTTGTATCCTGTGCCAACATCATAGAACGCTGAAGAAAGTGATTAAGCTTTGGACATCCATAAGTGACCTGCCCCAGCTACACTTTGTTGGAGGCATGAATAAGGCATCTTGAAAGATCTGAGAATATGTCATATTGGGAAGAGAGAGAAAGAATAGAATATCTGAGTTACCATCAGAGTCCTGCCTCTACTTTTGTGTTTTAAAGTATTGGCATAATCACTGCATGTTGAGTAGGCAGAAGTGCCAGGTTATTTTTCAGATAAGTCTTCGGTGGGTTGGAAAACCTGCAATAATTACCAGATCAGATTACTCATCAGTATAAACACTGATTAAAATTATTATAAACTTTAAATTGATTGCATTAAATTGCAAGTGTTAGTTATTCTCCTCAACTCTTGAATTGTATCATTTTTCTGCAGGAACTAAAATTCTGCTGTTATGTATAGTACTCTGTCATGTCACCTGCTTTTCTCTCTGCCATGCACTCTTTGATTAATCTATTTTAGGAGCTAAAGTAAACTGCATACTGATGATTCCATTTTGTTTAGATCTTAGAGCTACTGTCCAAGGCAAGCTGATTTTGCCAGTTTGGAGGTATGTCCAATAATGTAAATATGCAGAAAGTTATGCAAGAAAAGAAAAAGCATGTCTTCTCCAAGGGTTAATTCAATCAAATGTTGACCAATGAGCCAAATGTTTTGGTCACCCCTATCACCTCTCTATGCCCCTCACACATCCATCACAAGCATATCCCGGAACATTAGCTATTTTCATTGTGCTATGCTTTATAAGGTCAGTTGTGCTTTATACATTCTCAAGGAGCCTGCATAAAATATTTTGTTTAATTGGCTCATTAACAGCCATCAACTATTAAGTACTGTGTAGATGACTTTGAAAGTCAACTCCGGTTCAATTTATTCATCAGGCAATGATGATAATCCAGAGTGACTAGTTTGTATGTATATATAAAATGAGCGAGAAAGCTTGTTCAATTAACTCATGATTGTTCACACTAATGAATCACAGTTTCACAGAATTTGATGGATAGGCATCATATTGTATGTAGATCATTCAATATGGTGGATAATGAAAAACTATATTTGAGAGTTGGTTTGATATCTATAAGAACATGATATTTTCTACTAATCTGAAAATTAGCAGTGCTGCAAACAATGCTGTGTTAATCATGCTCAACTGGCCCCCATGCTGAATCCACTTCCTAGAGACATTGGAATGTTTGTCATCAACCCTCAGGCTGATGCAATAGACCAGCCTAAAGCAGAACTGATATTGCTTTGAAAACTTCTGCATCACATTGAATGGAGAAGTTATTAACATGCTGACTCTCAGCATCTCAGCAGGTTTACCATTTCTATTTTGAAGAATACTTTTTTTCAGATTCTGGCGTACTAGAGTAAATTAAGGAATTGGTGAGGGCAGTCTTAAAACCTTGGATTTAAAATTTGAATTACTAGCATTAGCAATATAAACTTAGTTTGAAGATTGGCCATGTATAATCATGATAATTAAAATTTGTATTAGTATTTATAATCTAACAGATATTCCATTATCTAATTTGCTTCTCACTATAACATTGTGATATAAGGACAACTAATATATATGCATTTTATAGATTTAAAGAAACTAGTGATAAAAGAAATCTAATGGATTGTCTAAAGTTATAAAGCAAGGAAATGGCAAAACTAGGACTTGAATTAATATTTTTTACTCCAAACGACATGATTTTTATGATATTCCAGTAAACTAGTGTTTGTTTTTTCTGATACAACTTTATAATCTGGTACTGTTTCTATTCTGTACTTAAAAAATAAAGTCAAAAACATAGAGTAAATTTATATAAATTGTGGTTGAGTCATAATTAGACATTTGCATGACAGGCATTGACTAAAATATTTCCATAAAATATTCTAATTAACCCTCAAAACGCTCTTATTAAGGAAATACTACATTTTTCCTCATTTTGGAGAAAGGAGGTAAGCTGCATTTTTTATAAATTGTAGTTACCCAAGGTAAGAGCAGTTAAATGGCAGAAGCCATATATTAATTGTAAATAGACTCCAGATCTAGAGCTATTTAGCAGTAGACAATAGTGTGTATATCATATATAGATATTTCTTTGTCTTAATATTGGATTGCCTATATTTTGCCATCCATTCAAAATAATTGTTAAATTATATATTATACTCCTATGTTTTCATACTTGGTTTTCTTAAAAAATTTAAATTGTTTTTTAATACAAATGAAAAAATATGCAGCTCAATTTTCTTAGTTTTGTATTTTACAGATTTCCAAACATATTTATCTAAATCTCTTTTTCTAAACATGCTAAAATGCTAATCCATTCTGTCCAAGGACATTTAATCTAAACTCTTTCCTTTTACTATTCAATATTGTTAATAGCATTTTTATGTTACAAAATAATTGTATGTTTATCACAAAAACTTTTGAAAATGCCACTCCCTCAAAAAAGTCACATGGAAAAAAATTGTCAGTGATTTTGCCATTAGGAACTGTTGTTAACATTAACACTTAGGCATATACTTTTACACGCTTTTTTCCTAAACCATACATGTTATAAGTAAGTTAAGGCACAGGAAGACTGCATAACTGGCTCAAGGTCCAATAGCCAAAGATGGAATTCAGACAAATTGACTCCAGTTGTTTCCTATCATCAAATAGATTGCGAATGTTTATCTGTGAAAAAAAATCTTAGTCCACAAATGACACACAAATAGACAGAGGGTCATATTGGATGTGTGAGCCATAATTTGCAAATTTCTGCTCTTGACTGCTGCTCTACCCTTCTTCTAAAGCCAAAACAAAACAAAAACTGAAAAAACAAAGAGCTTTGTTTTGACTGTGTTATTTCTTAAGATGTATATTTGACAACCAATTGGAGATATCAGGTCTGGGGTTCTTGGGATTAACTGGAAATATGATTTGTGGTATAACAGATTATATGAGGCCACAAAATATACATTTAACATAAAAAGTGACTTTAAAGTGTGAGTAAAATGTCTTTTGCTTTACCTTTCATTCCTCCCAAAGTGGTCAGGTAATGCTCATTGAGCAAACATTTACTTCCCTTTATGATAGCCTACAGTGCTGCCATTGTATGTGAGTTAATTACTTGGTATAGAACATACTCATAAAGAAAAGCATTGTTCTGTTTAAGGAATCCCATGTAACTCACTTGAAAAGGAAACAAAATTGTTGAGTCTGTTGGGAGTGACTTGATTCTGAACAAATTATGCTGGTCGGGCATACAGAATGTGTTCCAAATGATGATTGAAGACGAACTGGCACCTCACTTGCAGAGTCGTGCTGATTCTTGGCCAAAACATAAGCCATTATGTTTCGTTTCTTGCTATTTTATTCTAATATATAAATGCTGAAGCTACCCAAGTGAGAAAGAAAAAAAAAAAAGAAAAAAAGACTTTGAAATATTTAGATAGCTGTACTGAAAGAATTATCCACTATGACAAGATAATGGTTTATTACTAAAAGACAAATGGTCTTCCAAATCCCAATACATTTATCAGGAAATAAAAAAATACTTCAGACAAACATGATATATTTATTCTGAAGTATATTCTTTTAGGATGATAGTCTAGTTTCTTTGATTCAAGTATGCTAAATAACCATGTATAAAGGAATAAATTTAGCTGCAGATTCTAAAATCATTGCCAAGTTTAGCAGATAAAAAAGGAGACTTACAAAGTTTAGTGGGAGAAGAAAAAGACTTTGTTTTCAAAATGACAACTTTTTGACTGGCCTAAGTAATGAAAAAAATTATGAAAGTTGCTTAGAAAATGGTTATTTTAATACTCAGTGAATCAGAAAATTTTCATTTCTAAATATATTTATAGGAATTCAATGAAAAAAAATTAAGTAATAAAATCCAGAACTTACTGTTTTGAGATTCAAAGGAACTAGCTATTGAATGTTACCTATACTGAATTAATATAATAAACCTATTTAAAATAAGTATCTAAATTGATAAGATCATTTGGATCAAATACCTAATACAGAAAACAAGAAAACACAAAATTCTACCTTTGTTTAACAGTTTACACTATCTTCATAATGTGTTTTAACTATTTAAAATTTCTTATAATGTTATGAGTTCTGGTTATAATCAATAAAACTAAGTATTCTTTTTTTAATTTCAGAATATTTTGGCTACATAATTTGCTTTTGTACAGTTTGAGTCAAAGTTATAAGCTTTCTCATCACCTATATAGTGTGCATTGTACCCGGTAGGTGTGAATTTACCCATCCCCTGCTTCCCTCTCCCACCTGCTTGATTTCCATGGAGTTTTACTTTCATATGTGCACATAATAAGTGTTGATCGATTAGTTCCAATTTAATATTGAGTACATGTGGTGTTTGTTTTTCCATTCTTGCTATACTTCACTTAGAAGAATGGTCTCCAGTTTCATCCAGGTGTTAGAATAGATATTAGTTCACCATTTTTTTTTTATGGCTGAGTAGTACTGCATGGTATACATATACCACATTTTGTTAATCCACTCATGTATTCATGGGCACTTTAAAACTAAGTATTCTAATTCCTCTTGAAATATATTAGAAATACAAAGATTATTATGGAGTACTTTGTTTTGAGAAAACAAAGGAACAAATGTAAGAAGAGATGAAAGTAGGGAAGAGAAAATACTGAGTATGGAAGGAAGAAAGCAGGAAAGAAAGAAAAAAAAGATGATGCAGAAAGATAAAGAGGATAGAAGTACCTTAGGCTACAATGGGATCCTAAGGAGTCATATCATATTGACTATTTAATGGCCTCTCTCTCCTCATCTTCCTCTAAGGAAAGCTGACTCACCAATAGACTTGGCCTTCATGGGCAGTAGCTGTAGCTAACTTTCACTGGTCTCACTGTGGCCCTAGCTCTTTTTATTTTTTCCCCTTCAGCCAGAAACACTTGTTACATGATCAAATACAAGTAATCAGAAAAAGATTCACTAACTAATGACCCCTGATCTGTGACCTACAAAATGCCATCAAATATGAACAACCTCAAAACAGATTGTTTGTCCTTTGGATTTGTTGTTGGTTTGTTTGAGTTAAAAAACTGAAGGAATTAGTAATGGAAAAATAAAGACATTACCATTAAATGTTTCAATAAGGTAGACTTGGTGCCAGAGGCCCATGAAAAATCCAAACTATTGACGAAAATTTATGGAGGAACAGAAGTCTGCAGAAGCCAGTTGGTAGCAGGATATGGAAAAGCTGACACAGAAAATGAGGTTGAGTCACATTTATGCGTATATACACTCTTATAGGGTCTTTCCTCAGCTCTAGGTTCCATGAATCTCTGGGCTATGATGAATCTTATGCTTAGTTTTCTATGAAATTCACCTCCCCAATTCATACACATCCTTAAAATAGGTTCCACTTACATTTGTATGTATGCATATATTTTAATAGCTCAGTTCTTCTTAACTATGGCTGCATATAGGAGCTTTGAAAAATTACCAAGAGGTCCTAATTTAATGGGTCTGGAGTGTGAGAATGGCACTGGCATTTTGTTTCTAATGTGCAGCCAGGATTTACAACCACTGGACTAGCTTGGTTGGATCCCAATTCCTTGAGATCAAAACAGCCAGACTAAAATTCATGTTATTAATAGTAAGGAAAGGTAGAATTAACCACTGCTGCACTACCATTTAACAACTAAATTGTACGTTACTGTACTGTGATCTAGTTATTCCTCTAAATAATGGCCTGCTTCTGGCTAATGATAATCCAATTAATTTGTTTAGCTTGTCCTTGTTTTCAAAGCATTTCACAAACATTATCACAATTGCTTTCAATGGTTAGCTTTTATTATACTGCTAGCCTATCCTCTTTCACATTTTTTTACATATACATATGTTTTACAATAACTTATCACAGTTATCTAGACTTTACCACCTATTTTATAGAATTCTCCTCAAAATTTATTTCACATTATCTATAGAAAGCATAAATGTGTGACAATCTTTCTGAACCATTATATATCCTTCTAATTGGGAATGAGAAAATTTTGTATCAAGGCTCAGGAAAGTTTTTCTATAAGAAAAACAGATCGTAAATATTTAAGGCTTTTCAGACTATGCAGTCTCTCTTGCACATACTCTCTTCTTTTAGAGTGAAACCAGCAACAAACAATATGCAGAAGAATGGATGTGGTTATGTTACAATAAAGTTTGATTTACCACAAGAGGTGGTATGCCCAGTTTGGCACACAGGCTAAGTTTTCCAAACCCTACCGTATGTGAACTACAGTTTAGCTGTATAAACAATCCCTGAACTACAATCATTATCTTCTAAAACATTGCAGATGTTGCACCTTGTCTTTATATATTTACCATATGAAGGGAAATTAGATAACAAACAGGACTTTTTCTCCAAAATAGACAACCACTGGGGAAGGGAAGCATGATGTTTCTTTGATTTTTTCCCCCTACATCATTATGATTCAAAGTCATACTCAAGAATATACCCAGGTACATATAATTTTTCCTGATAAACGATAATGAAAATCTGAAATATTTCTACAGTGAATGACATTTTTTATATCTTTTACCATATTCTTATTTTTATGTGTAATTTTCATGACAGCATTTTCATATACTGTAATCCTTTTTTCAATCATTTTCTTCTCTTTATCCTTTTTCATTGATTTTGAGCCTTGATTTAAGTCATTTATTCTGTTTTCTTTTATAGTCAATCTGCTCTCAGTTGCCTAGTATGTATTTTAGATTTATGTTAGTCTTATTCTTGTAGTTTTCCTTGGCTTCATATTAAGATCATTTCATTTCTACCAGTTCTTGATGTATGCAGATGATATAACTTTGAATATACTGGAAAATACAAATTTAAGAATTTTTTTCAAAAAACTTCTCACTTTTTGACACAATCTTATTTCATAATATGGCATCTTTTTAAAATGCTTTTACTGGTTGTCATCCCTTTAAACTGCTTAATTTTTTCATATACCACATAATTATTCTTATGTTGGTTTTATAAATAACAAAAGATGGATTTATGCCCAGAAAAAAAGCAAGTTTAATTTCTATTAGCAGTAAAGCATGTTCTTCTTTGAGAATCAAAGACCGAGTCACAGAGAAGAGGAGCAATTTAGATGTGGTGTCTTTTTATTTTGCTTCTTCAGGTCTCTAGCCGCCTGCTGGAGGTGGGTGGAGAAAACATTGCAGGAGAGAGTTGTGGCAGGGAGAGCACCAGGGTGCTGGACAGCTCCTTTTCTGTGTTTGTGGTGGTAACTCTGAGTAGCTGAGTCTGTATCCTCATCCTCTGCTGACACTGTTACTCCCTTGGGAGCCAGCTAACATAAGACCCCCTGCTCTCACCCCTGCCTTGCCATCAGAGCAAGAATAAATGCAGCTGCTGTATCCCTGCTCTGGGAGAAGCAAGTGATCGGGTTGCAAATAAATTGTTTGGGGAAAAGGGTTGCAAATGAGTAAGTCAAAAACAAACTTGTTGAAATGATAAATTGGTGAAAAATGAATTTTTCCAGTCACTGATTTTGCAATTTTTCCAGTCACTGATGCCTGCTTTACTTTTAAAAACAGCAATTACTCAAACTAGAGAAATCGTAGTCTCATTGTCTCTACTTTTAAAAACAGTGGTCAGCCAGTGGTAACCTCTCTACTTTTATATACCATGATTCTTCAAACTAAGCTTACAGCTTTCTCTAATTATAAATGCATGCAATTAAGTCAATGGCTGTAATGATGTCCATACTTATTGGGAATGCCAAATTATTGAGAAATAATCTAGTTTAGGAATTTTTTTCTGAATAGCACCTACTTTAGATATTTAGCTATGTTTACTCCATTTCCTCTACACAGTTTTTTAGTTCTTTAATCAATTAAATAGCTTTGATAAAGTCTGTTATAAAATGCCAACTGATGCAAATTAATGCATACTACTTATTATTGTGAGAAATATGTGTCTAGCATCTCCGTCATTGATCAGACTATCAGATAGTCTCTATGATCTTGTTTGTCCAGTTATTTGCAAAGCAAGAGTGGATGCCTCTGAAAAAGTGTTTTAAAGTTAGTAATTGGACATAGTCACATTCTATTAGTTTGTAATTTTGAACAATGTTTAATATATTTTTTAACCAATTTGTTTTTGAGGAGGTGACTTGGAATCATTCCTTGTGGCTTTTAAACATTTGCACATTTGGATATGAACTTACACACTCTATATAGGCATCCTCTCCAAAGGTCTGCCACCCCCATGTACTCCTCTGAGCAATTTCTTGAGGTAGGTATTATTTTATCCTTATGTTTCAATGAAAAAAAACTGAGGCTAAATCTCACAAGTAGAAACTAGACCAAGCCAGATTTCATTTTAGGCATGCTGACTCAGTCAGAACACTGAGACTTACAATAAAATACCTACCACTGAAGAATTTTTTAAAAAGTCACTAAGTACTTCTCTAACTCAAAAAAATCACTCTGGTTTTAATTATCTACCACTCATATCAACACAGGTTGTTTGAAAATTTCTTTATTCAATTTAGCTGATGTTTTTAGCTATTGTCTTAGTAAGATGCCTATATTTAACAAACACATTAAGTGGAAAAATATTTCATATAAATTTATTTTAGCTCAAAATTTAAATTTAATTTCCCCTTGTTTTTTTCTTAAGTTTCATACTGTGACCTAATTGTGTACGCAATGTTCCTGTTATGTTTGGCAAAGAGACTCATTAATTCTATTACCTCTAGCAGATAAAAGGGGAATTTTGAAATGGCTAGCAGCTACAGATCAATACCCTAACTCAATAGAGATAATTATTGAAATCGCTAGGAGACTAGCAAGCTGTCAGCTGTAAGCAATCATTTTAGGCCTGGGATAAATCTTCAGAAAACACAAAGCACACTCTAAGTGTATTATTTTAAAATTGAGAGTCTTCTGTGATGGTTGTCTTTCTGTTATTCATTTCCCCAGATCTGTTATCATTAGTTCCTACTGATATGTATTGATTTATAAATACTTTGGCCCACTATGCTTCCTATTGAACTTTAATTCCCCTGTCTAATATTTCCCCCAGTTAAAATCCCTGCCTTGTCCTTTTAAACTATTAAATTTTATTTACTTTATATTTTAATATATGAATATCTCACTTGAACTCAAGCATTTGCAGTGATCAGCCACAGAAATGTAGAAGAAAATTGTTATGTCTATAAATGAAAGTAAAATTTTTCATAAATATAGCATTTCTGCTGTATTTGAGTTCTGCCTGAGTGACAAATTTGCATTTTTTGTGCTAGTTATGGTTTCTTTGAGGCGGTGAGGCTGTAGTTATCATCGAGAACTCACTTTCTTCCTTCTCTCAAAGAAACACACAGCTTTCTATTTTTCCTAAATTATGTTAGTAAAATATCCCTTTCTCTTCATTTGATAGCTTTTTTTTAATCTTCTATCCTGGGATTCCTAGCTCCCTTTCAAAAATTATTGAATGGAGGCTAAAACCTTATTATGTTCGGGAATTCAAATGGAAAGCTATTCTATTGTATATGTTCTGAAGAAAATCAATGAGGCTGAGCCCTACATCAAGTACATTTTTCACTTTTGTTTTGAATTGCTGTGTCAGCATCCTTGGTATTATAAAAAATAATCAAAATGGAAAATTAATAGAACCTTTCACAAGGATATTTACAAACACACAATTTCCTATTATAGAGAAGTAAAAGCAATGCTTATAAAAATGTTAGCTTAAACCTGTTGTGTAGATTTTAACCTATCATTAAAGAATGTGGTATGGTAAGGCTTCTTCCCTCAAATTAGTAAAAAAAAAAATTATATGAGACAAAAGATGGGAGGAAATTTTGTAACTTATTAGATGAGTAATATAGTCATCAATGGTCACTGTTAAGACCTTGATTCTCTCTTTAGTCAAAAGGAAGATGTAACTTTATTTCCTCTTGTATTTCTAGTCCTATGTTGTAAGTGCTGTTTTTCTTTTAATGATCTCTCTTGTGATCAAAGGTCAAGAATATCTCAAAAATAACCTACCTCCCACTTACAAATAAAATACATTTTTTTAAAAAGTCACATATAAATTACTGCAGAAACTTGAGGAAAAATGGAAATGAAAGCATTTAAGACCCAAGAAAAAATTACATTTCTAAAAACAGTAGCATACTGGAAGGAAATGGATGGTTGATTTCCATAGTTGCTTCCACTGTCATGAAAATCATCCACTGTTTTTAATTTTTTATTTGACAAGGTGAGACAAAGAGTGAAAAAAAATAAAGTCTTTATCCAGGTGCTCAGATTGCAAATTTGATAATCAATTTAGTCTTTATGTAAATAGTTAATGCTAACAGATGACAACCGTACACAAAAACTGTCTTTATAGATGTCTAGGGACCTTTAAAAGTTTGGTGTATTATCTATCCCAGAGAAAAAGTATAGAAAGTAGTGCCTAGCCATGACATTACAGGTATTAATTTTAGGATCAGACTCACACACATGGCTAGTGATCCACTGGGGGAATTCATTTATTTTGGTTTCAATCACTTAGTCCCAGGCATTAAGATGATGGATTTACCCTGATCCTAAAGGTTTTCTTTTGAAAGTCAAACTTCCGTGGTCCAGAGAAGAGCACTTAATTCATTTGACAATGAGAACTTCTTCTCTAAGAAATATATTGTACAAACAGAAACAGTTCCTTCATTTTCCCTCAGCCTTTCTCTGCACGTATCCTCCTTTTCTGATTATCTTTTTTCCCACTTTCCTAACAGTAATTCTTTAGTTTATGGTTGTAAATATCTCTAACATAGGGTTTCTCAAATTCTGCACTACTAATATTTTGAACCAGATAATTCTTTGTTATAGGAGGCTGCTCTGTGCACTGCATGATGTTTATTTAGCAAGATCCATGGCTTTTGCCCACTACATAACAATAGTACCCATCCCTAGTCCTGATAATCAAAAATATCTGTAGACAATATCAAATGTCCCATGGGGGACAAAACTGCCCAGGGTTGAGAACCATCACTCTAATGTTTAGTATTACCTATTTTTTTCATTTTTGGCATCTGGTTTACCTAGATACACAAAAGTAAGTTAATTATCCATTTTTTGAGTCATTTGAGAAGACATTGCTATGATTATTTAGAAAATGGGTCATTGGATTATAAAAAGGTTTGTATTAAGAATAATAATGGATGACATTAATGAGTGCTTACTCTGGCAAAGATAATTCCAAGCAGTTAAAGTGTATTTACTCATCCAATACTCACTTAAGCATATGAAATAAATACAATTACTTTTCCATTTTACAGAAGTAGAAAGCATGGTTCAGAGAGGTTAAATAATGCCAAAATCACACAGCTAGCAAGAGAAGTAGATAAGAAATGTACCTTGCAATATTCAAGGGTATAAGTATAGATCAGAGATCTAGTTTGTTTCTATCAGGTAGTTAGTAGCAATAACTTGTCAAATGTATGAATGCACAGACTGTTGTGGGTTCAGGTTCTTGGTCTTCGTAATGATGCCTGAACTTTAGTGCCGTAATTCCTTACAGAAGTATTCTGACACCTGATTCATTCAACTTAGTTTCCATAGATTGAAGTTTCAAGTCAAGATGATGAACCCATACACTATCTACAGGGTCATATAATTGAAGGGGTTGGGATAAATTAAAACAAAGAAGGAAAGCAAAAACCAAAAACCCTGCAAAAATAAATAGCATCTGGCAACAGGCCTCAATGGAAAGAGTTGACAATGGTGGGTCCAATGGCCACTGAAGAGAACCTGCCCAGCCAAATGGTCAGCAGCTTTTTAGTGCCAGCTAATGGTTGCCATACAGGAATACGGGGCCAGGGATCCCAGATCTGCTGATTTCACGAGAAAAGCCAGAATCCCAGATTTTTACATGAAATTTCCTGATTGTATTGCTTGTAATGAATTCAAATTGAAAAAAAGAAAAAGGAAAGTGTTTTGTTCTAACAAAATACATCTACATACAAAAACAGTCTATCAGATACTGTTTTTAATCTCTGCTCAAAATAAGTGTTTATGAGTTAAAGCATACCATGGAGTCAATTCTTTATTGCCAAAAAAAAAAAAAGAAAGAAATATTGTACTTATACCCATCCAATTACTAAACTTTTAGTAATTTCACTGCTCTTTTGATCACCTCTAGAAGTGAAAGTCTGCCAAGTTAAACAAAAACAGAAACCTTCAATCCCAAATAGTGAAACTACTAGAAGAAAACAGGAGAAACACTTCAGGATATTGATATGGACAAAGACTTATGGAGCAGATCTCAAAAGCACAGGCAACAAAGCAAAAATAAACAAATGGTATTATATCAAAATAAACAGTTTCTGTATAAAAGGAAACAATCAACATAGTAAAGAGGCAACTGGCAGAATAGGGAGAAAATATTTGGAAACTAGTCATCCAACAAGGGTTAATATTGAGAATATACAGGGAATATGAAAAGAACTCAAGGAATTCAAACACTCAACAACAAAAATCAAATAATCCAATTACAAAATGGGCAAATGAGATGAACAGATATTTCTCAAAAGAGGATATACAAACAGTCAATAGGTATATGGAGAAATACTCAACATCAATACTCATTGGAGAAATGCAAATCAAAACCACAATGAGATATCATCTCACCCTGTTTAGAATGGCTATTATCAAAAGACAAAAAATAACAAATGCTGATGAGAATGTGAAGAAAGAGAAAGTTTATACATTGTTGGTGGCAATGTAAATCAGTACAGACATAGAAAACAAGATGGATGTTCCTCAAAAAATTAAAAATAGAACTACTATATGATCCAGCAGTCTTATCACTGGATACATATCCAAAGGAAAGAAAATCAGTGTGGTGAAGAGATATCTGCATTCTTATTTTTATTACAGTACTATGACAATAGCCACTATATGGAATCAAACTAAGTGTCCATCAGCAGATAAATAGATAAAGAATATTTGTTATATATACACAATTGAAAACTATTAAGTCATAAAAAGAAAAATATTCTGTCATTTAAGGAAATATGGATGATTTTGCAGGACATTAGGTTGAATGAAATAAGCCAGCACAGAAAGATAAATATCACAAGTTCTCACTCATATGTGGAAGCTAAAAAGGTTGATCTAATATAAGTAGAGAGTAAAATAGTGGTTACTAGATGGTGGGAAGAGTAGTAGGGAGGAGGCATAGTCAGAGATCGGTTAAAGGATATAAAAATATAGATAGATAAGAGGAATATGTTCTAGAATTCTATAGTACTATAGAGTGACTATAATAAATAATAATTTATTGTTTATATTCAAATAGCTAGAAGAGCAGATTTTGAATGTTCACAACACAAAGAAATGATAAATGTTTAAGGGGACGGCTATGCTAATTACCCTGATCTATAAAATTTGCATGCATGTATCAAAGTATAGCACTATACTCCATAAATATGTACAATTATTATGCCAATTAATTAATAATAATGATATAATGGAATAAATTTAAACTGGAGAGAGAAAATGGCTTCAAAAGTAAATATATAGAAAACAAGGATTTTTTTTTCAAATCAATGAAATTTATTTAGACCTGTCTTTTATTTTTTACATTTTTAATTTTTTTATTTTAATAGATTTAGGGGGTACAAGTTGAATTTCATTGCATGTATATATTATATAGTGGTGATGTCTGGATTTTTAATGTACCCATCACCCAAATAGGATACATCATACACCATAGATAATTTTTGATCCCTCACCCCCTCCCAACCTCCTCCCTTTTGAGTCTCCAATGTCCATTGTGTCACCCTGTGTGTCCTTATATAGCCAGAGTTTAGCTCCCACTTATAAGTAAGAATATGTGACATTTATTTTTCTGTTACTGTGTTACTTCACTTAGGATAATGGCCTCCAGTTCTATTCAAAGAAACTGTGGCAAATGCAGTCTGCTCATGTTTCAGTCTCAATAGAAGCTCATAGCAAGGTGGTAGGGACCTTCCCAGGCTGCATGGAGGCACCTAGTTTCCTCTATTCCTCCTAGGAGCTATGCAGTGGTTGCAAGTGTACCTGTGGTTCCCTGGTATCCAGGCTCTCAGAATAGAGCCCAGCTCAAGCTACTTGAGGCTCATATACCTGAGAAGGTCTTCGTGGTTTCTCTTTCTAAAACAATATCACTGTGCAATATCCAAGCAGCTCCCTATGTTAAGCCTGAGATCTGCATGGGTTAGGGGTCTTGTATAGCCAAGATTGTAAATGCTTGTCTTGGAGTGTGGAGCCCTGGGGGTTTCTCTCATACTGTTTCCTTGGGTCCAGGAGCTTCTTTGGCTTTTAGTCACTTCCCATTCAGGCAAGTTGCCCTGAACTTTCTCTTTACCTAGTTTTGGTGCTTCCTGTCACTTCTCTGGTGAACCCTAGGGTTCTCTCTTAGATGATCTGTTCAAAATGTGAGAATCTGCTTACTATTCTGGTTTCCTTCCATGGAGGAGACACATGTTACCTGTGTCTAGTTGGCCATCTTGATCCTATCTCAGATGAGCTAGACTTCTTTTTTAAAGCATGGCTTTAATCATATGCATAAAGGAATTCTCCATTTGAATTTTTAGTTTTTAGAGGATTTTATTAAGAAGCTCTAATTCAAATTGACTTTATTGCCTATTTCTAAAAATTGATTTATGATGATATTTATGTGCTCTTTTTTTTTTTTTTTTTTGAGACAGAGTCTCACTTTGTTGCCCGGGCTAGAGTGAGTGCCGTGGCATCAGCCTAGCTCACAGCAACCTCAGACTCCTGGGCTTAAGTGATCCTACTGCCTCAGCCTCCCGAGTAGCTGGGACTACAGGCATGAGCCACCATGCCCGGCTAATTTTTTTGTATATATATTTTTTAGTTGGCCAGATAATTTCTTTCTATTTTTAGTAGAGACGGGGTCTCACTCTTGCTCAGGCTGGTCTCGAACTCCTGACCTCGAGCGATCCACCCGCCTCGGCCTCCCAGAGCTAGGATTACAGGCGTGAGCCACCGCGCCCGGCCTTATGTGCTCTTATAATATAAAATAATCCATGCTAAAACATGGTTACAACACCAAAATACATGTATGGTCCCCTACTCTTGATTTACATGTCATAAAAACAAGTTTTCCTAGTAATATTTCAGCAGGCCCATCTGAATGTGCCCATACATACATACATACATAAATGTATATCATTATAAAATCATGATTATTTTGTGTATACACAGAAGTATATGCTGCTTTATTTTTCTCTGTTAACACAGTATCTTCCATTCCCTGCACCTGAGTGTTTTCTTTAATTTATTTTTATGAGATATCAAAATAAAAATACATAGAGATGTAGGATGAGACCACTGAAAGACATGTTTTGTATCAAAATATATTTCTATGTAGATATAAAAATAATTACCTTATAAAACAAAACACAAATGTGTTACTTTGAAAAAAGTTAACTCGTACTTCACTGGTAGAGATGAATAGCAAGTGTTAGCTTGTATTTTCTGGCTTCTATTGATACACAGGGATAACTGAAATCTATTCAGTGGTTCTCAATTAGTGATATTTTGCCCCCCAGGGAATATGTGACAAAGTCTGGAGCCAATTTTTTTTTATCATTATGACTGGGATGAGAGTGTTATTGGCATCTAGTAGGTAGAAGAAAGAGATGCTGCTAAACATCGTGTATTGCACAGTACCATCTGTACCTCAACCCCAACTCCAGCAAAGAATCATCAGGTCCAAGTTGTCAATAATGCAGCCAGGAATGGTGGCTCACACCTATAATCCCAGCACTTTGAGAGGCCAAAGCAGGAGTATTGCTTGAGGCCAGGAATTCAAGACCAGCATGAGCAACATAGACTCCATCCCTACAAAAAAATAAATAAATAAATAAATAAAATAAAATTTAAAGTAAGTCAGTAACACCAAGGTTCATAAACCCAAATATCTTGTCATCTAAGTATTATTGGTTTATATTGTGTTATGGGTTGAACATTTCATATGTGGAAGTCCTAATCCCCAGTAGCTCAGAATGTGAATTTATTTGGAAATATGGTTATTGCAAATGCAATTAGTTCAGATACAGTGAAGACACTGGAGTAGAGGAGGCAATTAACCCAATATAACTGATTGACTAATATCCTTATGAAAAGGTGAGATTTTGACAAAGACACTCACACAGGGAGAACATCATGTGAGGATATAAGCAGAGGTTGGGGGGATGTTTCTACAAGCCAATGGACACCAAGTATTGCCAGAAAACCACCAGGACCTCAAGGGGAAGCGTGGGAAAGATTCTTCCCTACAGCTCTCAGAAGGAACCAACCCTGCTGACACCTTGATCTCAGAATTCTAACCTTCATAACTCTAGGACAATAAATATTTGCTGTTGATGCAATTCAACTTGTGGTTCTTTGTTGTAGCAGTCTTAGCAAACTAATACATTGTCCTTTTAACTTAACTACTAGTATTCATTTATTTAAAGATTTTGCTCAGGAACAGCTGTGAAAAAATAAGAACAGCAACAACAATAAGCTGTGCCTGAAGTGACTAAGGTGCTGTCCATTTATCAATGCACTCACCTAACTCAAATCAATGTTATGCTTGAAACCAAAACAAAGACAACAAATACTTTGCTAAAGGTATTCCAAGAACAAGGATTTCTTCTTGCAAAGGTTTCTACCAGGTCGAGATATAACATATCCCTGAAACAGTAAACATGTGTTTCAATACCTAAATTATGGCAAAGTGTGTCTTGATTTTTAAATGTTTGCTCCCAGATAGAAGCAAGATATCCCCATACAGAACAAGTTAGCAATTAAAATAGATCCATTTCTAAGTATTAGGTTTCTGTTTCCTTTTCCTTTGTTCAGCCAAAGTCACCTTGTTAGCTTTGATTATAACTGCAATGTGAATAATACAAACTCTTCAAAGTTACCCTTTTTCTGGATGAGAAAAACTGTGTGTGTGTGTGTGTGTGTGTGCACGCGTGCGTGTGAGATATGCACAGATATATGGGCATGTGTGACTGACTATGTGGGTACACCTCCTTTTGCCTTTTACCCTACACTTAAAAAAAATCTGATTCATTCCACTATTTTTCGCAGTATGAATGAGGCAATTGCTACCTGGAAGGAAAATGGATCATTCTGCATTGCAATGTCAAGGGTGCATGTGTCAGACACATGGATGTTTCTCTGTTGAGCAGTATCTACTCTAGTCATTCTGCCAAAGCCTCCTCCAGGGACATGATCACTGAGACTGTCTGCTAGGGCTCTGTGGCAATTGGATATCAGATTATTTTCCAGTGTGCAATTCAGTGGAGTGATAGAGAATATTGGCTGGCACTAAGCTTCCATTTACCAAAGATTTGTAATTATTTTCCTGGAAAAAAATCTGCCTATTGCACATCTTGCACTTTGGTTGTCTCTGTGTATTAAAAACAAATACTGCAGGTACTCTCACTGCAGTGGGAGCTGAATGATGGGTATACACGGTCCCGCAGAGAGGTATAAGCTGCAGTCCCCAACCTCTGGGCCGTAGACCAGGCCACAGAGCTCTGCCACCACCGCCCCCTGTTTCCACCCCCAACCATGGAAAATTGTCTTCCATGAAACTTAGGAAACGGGAGTGGGTGGGGGTACACAGCAGGATGTGAGCAGCAGGTGAGGTAGCGAAACTTCGTCTGTATTTACAGCTGCTCCCCATCACTTACATCACTGACTACGCTCTGCGTGGCCCTCCCTCTCCACCCACCCTGTCTGTGGAAAAATTGTCCTCCATGAAACCGGTCCCTGGTGCCAAAAAGGTTGGGGAGTACTTGAATGGACTTTGGAGACTCAGAAGGGGGGAGGGAAGAAAGCAATAAGAGACAAAAAATTACCTATAGAGTACAAAGTACACTACTCAGGTGACTGGGGTACACTGAAAGCTCTGACTTCACCACTATGCAGTTCATCCACATAACAAAAAAGCCACTTGTATCCCCAAATCTATTCAAATTAAAAAGGCACAAAAATGTATCCCTAAAGGTGGAGTTAACAGATTAGTGTAAAGGAAGAGAATCTTCCTTGAAGGCAAGAACATGCATTTTCTTTATTTCTTATTAGTTATTTTTATTTATATTTTTGAAATAGAGACATGGTCTTGCTCTGTCATCCAGACTGGAGTGCAGTGGTGCAATCATAGCTCACTGCAGCCATGAACTCCTGGGCTTAAGGGATCCTCTGCCTCAGCCTCTGGAGTAGCTAGGACTATAGGCATGTGCCATCATACCTGGCTTATTTTTTTTAGTTTTTATTCATGTAGAAATGGGGGTCTCATCTCTATGTTGCCGAGACTGGTCCCAAACTCCTGGCCTTCAGTGATCCTCTTGCCTCAGCCTCCCAAAGTGTTGGAATTATAGGCATGAAACATCACACCTGGTCTTGGAATCAAATAATTTTCCTCTAGATTTCTAGAACTGGTTCTGTTGCAATGTACAATGCATAGGATTACCCATGAAATGCTTTTGCCTAAATAGTTGAACTACAATTACACTAAATTGTTAGACATAGTTTCTATTACAGGCAATATGAGAAAATAGAAGAACAACTTGATGCTAAAAGGAATCAAAACATAGAAATCCAGAATGTGGGACATTCTATAGGATAAATAATCTGCTTTCTCTAACAAGTCAATGGAATTAAAGAAAAAGGAAGGAAACTGTTCTATATTAAATAGACTTGAGACATAACCACCAAATGTAATGTATGGATTGGACCTTGATTCAAACCAAGTATAAAAAATATTTCTGAAGCTATAAAGAAAATTTTAATATGGGCTGGATATTAGATGATAGCAAAAAAAAATGTTGATTTTTGTTTTAGATGTAAAACATGTTCATATTTTTTTTAAAGGTGAGTAGAGATGGAGCTTGCAGATGAAATGACATGATGCATAGAATTAGTTTTACAATACTTCAGCAAACAATATAAAAATCAGTAATAGATGAAATAAATGAGGCGAAAATCCTGACATTTGTTAAAAGTGAGTGATGGGTATAAGAAAATTCATTGTGAGATTTTTCTCTACTTTTTTGTGAAGTTTGAAAATTGTTGGCATGAATGTGGAGAGATAGGGTCACTCATACACTGCTGGTGGGACTGCAAACCAGTACAACCTCCGTGGAAAGTAATGTGGAGATACCTCAAAGATCAGTAGAACTCCCATTTGATCCAGCAATATTACTGGGCATCTACTCAAAGGAACAAAAGACATTCTATAAAAAAGATATCTGCATTAGGCTGTTTATAGCAGCACAATTCACAATTGCAAAGATGTGGAAACAACCCAAGTGCCCATCAATATATGAGTGGATTAATAAAATGTGGTATATGTATACCATGGAGTTCTACTCAGCCACAAAACCCATGGTGATCTAGCACATCTTGTATTAACCTGGATAGAACTGGAACCTATTCTACTAATGTAAGTATCACAAGAATGAAAAAACAAGCACCACATGTACTCACCATCAAATTGGTATTAACTGATCGACACTTAAGTGCACATATAGTGGTAACATTCATTGGTTGTCAGACAGGTGAGAGGGGTATATACACACCTAATTGTTGCAGTGCACACCGTCTGGGGGATGGACACACTTGCAGTTCTGACTTGAGTGGGGCAAAGGTAATATATGTAACATAAACATTTGTACCCCCATAATATGCTGAAATAAAAAAAATTAAAATTAAAAAAAATTGTACTAAACATTTGAAAAGTTAGAATATCGTCTCTAGATTCACACACTTCTGGGTTCGATTCCTACCTCTCCATTTAGATTTACCATCTTTGTGCTGGGTTAACATTTCAGACCTGATTTTCATATTCTCTTTAAAAAGTACCATATTACTTTTTTATACAAAGATAATTTATTTTAACATATTTAGAAAGCAGGTACATAACATATTAATAATAAGTACTTGGTAACTGATAATTATTATAGTCATAGTATTTTCACTATCTAAATATATGCCAGCCTCTCTCTCTCTCTCTCTCTCTATATATATATATATACACACACACATATATAATATATATTAATATATGCACACACATGCATGTACTTGTATATAAAATGTATTTGTATATATGCATATATACATATGTGTGTATATACATTCACATGTGTGTATATGTGTGTATATGTTTGTGTGTATATGTGTAAGGTTATGTGCATGCATATATGCAGCCAAAAATTATCAAATGTGGAAAGTACATCAAATAAACTAGTTTCCATTCCCACCACATCCCTCCCCTTTCACATACATGCATACATACACACACAGAGTTGACTTATATCTGCAGTTATTTAGAAAAACACATTATCATAAGAACATTTTGAATGTCAACTTTAAGAGCTGTATGGATTTCCTCTTTTCATATAGCTTCCTTTTCAAAGAGAACAGGATCAGGGTTAGTATTTTTGAGCTTTGCATAAAAAGTAGTGTTTAGACTGATGCAATTGGCAGAGTTTTGAATAAACATTCTAAGCATCATATTTTCCAGGTAATCTTTAGTTGAACTATTTTATTTAAGTAGCATATGTTTAATTTCACTAAAATGATATTACCTTTACAAATTTCATGTGCTTTATATACAAAGGGGTTCAAGGTATTCAGGTATAAAGGACAGTGGGTCCTTTAAAATATATTCCTATGTGGGATAACTGCAAAAGGATATTCTAGTATCTTTAAAATCAGTCATTAAAATACAGGACCTTCCCTAAAAGACCAAAGGCATTTATTATTTCTATCTTCATTTTTTGTTTTAATCTGGGAAGAAGACGAGTAAGAAAGCAAACAAAAATGAAGGAGGAACTGAGGAAATCTTCCCTTTGGAAGCATTATACATTCTGGAATAAGTGTACAGCTGTCCCCATAGTTGGTATGCACAGTAATCTCCTGATCTGGATGTGGGTCAAAAAATATTTTTGCCTGTTTGTGGGCTGCAGAAATGACCATTTGCTATTTTAATTGCAAATAAATTATTAATATAATTGATTTCTTTTTTATCTGACATATAGAGCTTAATATCCATTAGTTATTATTCGAGTAGAAATCTTTCATCACTTTAAGACGAAGGATGTTTGCAAGAGGAATTCTGCCAGATTATAGGATCATTAGACTGGTCCTGATTCATCATCCTTCATAAAGTTTGGCTGTAATCTGCACATTTATATGATAATTTTCCAGTTATGATTAAATGTTCCTATATTATATCTTTCCAATAAAATAGCACTTGCTTAACTCTTTCTCTTTCTTCTCTCATGCAATGTCACTGTTCATTATAACTTAAATTTGATTTCAGTAGATTATATAAATTGAACACAGTGCATTCATGTAGACATCTTAAAAACCCCTGTACAAGCATTACAGGAAGACCCTTCAGGGAATTAGAAATTTCTTAAAAATTGTTCCTTGTTGCAATATTATATTTTGTTTTAGAATTGCAGATACTACATGTTGAGAAGATGATGCCTGAATCTTCACTTTTGATCCTCCTCTAGATAACACTTCTGGCAGGTAGTGGAGAAAATTTAAGCACACTGAAGAAGGTCAGTCGTTGGTGGGAATATTAACCCCCAATCTTAATGGCTAGACTAGAGTCACCCTTTGACCTGCAACCAAAATAGGCAAAGTGGCCTCTTTTGCTCCCAGAATCACATCTACTTCACACCAATAACAATGAGAGATAGTAAGTACCAAAGACAAAGCAGCAAGGATTGGGAAAGCAAGGCTTGCTTCCCAAGTCCGAGGGCAGAGTTGATCTACCAAAACCACAGAGGAGCTTCCTTAGGCCTCACTATTCTCAAGAGGCTCAACCATGTATCTTTTTTTATTATTATTATGCTTTAAGCATATTATGGGGGCACAAATGTTTAGGTTACATATATTCCCTTTGCCCTATCTGAGTCAGAGTTTCAAGTGTGTCCATCCCCCAGACGGTGCGCACTGCACCCGTTAGGTGTGTATATGCCCATCCCATTCCCTCTACTCCAATCTGCCTGACACCCATGAATGTTACTTATCTTGAAAGAAGAGAGACAGAGCCCAAAGAAGAGACTCCTCCATTCCCTTTTCCCACTACCCCCAGATTTAGTTTCAATCCCTTTGTTTGGTACAGAAGCCCTATTCTTCACCACCATGACCCATTCCAAAGGCTTTGCTCAAGAAGTGTCGGAGGGCTCAGAGAGGGTATCTAGGAGAAAAAAGGGGAGCCTTATGTTCTTGAGGCTACGAGTGCTGTTGTTACACTTTTACAGTTCCATCATTGGAAATGTTCTTGATGAATATGAGTTTATAAACACTTCAATAGTAACATTAAATTATACAATGTTCCCATAAATCTTTTATACACCATCATAAGGATTATATAAAATTAGATTTATGTTATAAAAATATTTTCTTTATGATAAAAAGACCTTGCATTTCATTACTATACTGTAAAAAGACCCCATATTTTATGCTAGTCTCTATTATACACACAAGTTACAATCTTGCTATAATTCTGATTTGGTTGAGGACCCATAATAATAGATATTAAATAGCTACTGTGTTTCATACATCAAATTAAATTTTATAATAGAGATTCTTATTCAAAACTTTATAAAATTTTTTAACTTTTAATTTTGATGTAATTTAAGATGTACATAAAGCATAACATTGAATAAATAATTCCCATAAATCTTTCACTCTTATTTTCAAATGATAACATTTTGTCATATTGCCTTACTGTTTTCCTTCTATATTTCATTCTAAACTATTTGAGAGCAACTTGCAGACATAATGTTCACTTACGTAAGTAGTGAGAGATAAGGGTCTAGTTTCATTCTGCATGTGAATATCCCATTTTTTCATTTATTGAAGAGAATGGGTTTGCCCAATGTGTGTTCTTGGCAACTTTGTCAAAAATAAGTTGACAGTAAATGTGTAAATTTATTTCTGGGTTATCTATTCTGTTCCATTGGTCTATGTATGTCCGATTTTATGCTGGTACCATGCTATTTTGGTTACTATTGCTTTTTAGTATATTTTAAAGTCAGGTAGTGTGATGCCTCCACCTTTGTTCTTTTTGCTGAAGATTGCTTTGGCTATTCAGGGTCTTTTGTGGTTCCAGAAAAATTTTAGGACTGCTTTTTAATAACAAGAATATCTAAGGAACTCGAACAACTCAGTGGAAAAAAATATGATTAAAAATGTGTGAAAGATCTGGATAGATATTTCACAAAAGAAGACATACAAATGATGAAAGGTGTATGAAAAAATGTTTAACATCCCTAATCATCAGGGAAATGCAAATCAAAAACACAATGCAATATCACTTCACCATGGTTAGAATGGTTATTATCAAAAAGACAAAAAATAACAAATGCTGGTGAGGATATGGCAAAAGGAGAATTCTTATACAATGTTTGTGGGACCATAAATTAGTATAGCCATCATAGAAATAGTATGGAAAGTCCTTAAAAAATTAAAAATAGGACAACCATATGATCCAATAATCTCACTGTGCATTATATATTTAAAGGAAAAGAAATAAATACTTTCAAGAGACGTTTGCCCTCCCATGTTTATCAAAGCACTATTCATAATAGCCAAAATATGGAATCAATCAAAGTGTACATCAATGAATGAATAGATAAAAAAATGTATAGTGTAAACACACAACAGAATACTATTCAGTCACAAAAAAGAATGGAATCTGTCATTTGTGACACCATGAATGAACCTAAAGGACATTATATTAAGTGAAATAAGGCAAGCACAGAAAGACAAATACTGCATGATCTCACTCATATATGGGAGGTGAAAAAGTTGATCTCATAAAAGTAGAAAGTAGAATAATGGTTACCAGAGGCTAAGGAGGGTAGTGTCAAGGGTGCACAATAGGGTGATGTAATTAACAACAATGTATATTTTTAAATACCTAGAAAAAAGGATTTCGAATGCTCTCATCCCAAAGAAATGGCAAGTATTTGAGTTGATAGATATATAAATTACCCTGACTTGATAATTATACAAGATATGTATACATGGATACATCATACTTTACTGCATAAATAAGTATAATTATAATTTGTTATTTAAAAATGAAATAAAATTTTTTAAAAGGTAAAATAAAGAAAAAAATGGACTTACACAGTTTATTCTGAAACTACAACCATGGGGGAGTGGGCTGGTTTCCAAATCTTCATTTATTTGGTTTCCTAAACTCAACCTCAATCCAATATATATCATCTACCTTACCTAATACACTGAAAAATGTACGTGGTTCTGTATTTGAGTAAATAAACCTTTCCAACAACCATATGCAAAGGTGTCATTGTATTTTGTTCTATTGAGGAGCCAACCATGCACTAGCACTTTTAAGTAGGACTGTCAAATTACAAGCTTGATGACCTTTTTCCCCCCTCTTATTACTGAATTTACTGAGACTTAGTTGAAATTTATCAATTTGACAATCTCTTTCAGCTTCATATGGTACGACCTTATGCAAGCTTCATTTAAAGTTTCAGTAGATTAAACAAGACCTGTTTATATTTAGTTATTACATGTGTAGCATTTGTCAAAATCTATGCAGGCATTTAGCAAATGAAGAGCTGTAATTGGAATTCATCACGATTATATACATGGTAGAGAACATAAGGGAGATTCAGATATGTGCCTTGTGTAAGAGAAGAGCAATTATAATTCAATTAGTATTTTACTAAATGAAAAAAAAAACCACGGAAAATCTCTATAGGTTTATGAGGTGTTATGGATTTGGACCACAGTGAAACTCATGATGTCATTAATCAGATCGTGGTTTTTACTTTTCTGCTGCCTGTCTGTTTCACAATAAAAAGGCATTCATAGAGATAAGTTGATTTAGCCAAGACGATATACACAAAAAAATGCATATACTCTTGTCTATAAAGAGAGTTTATCGTCTTCAAGTAATTAACAGCTAAGAAAATGATTATTTAAAAAAGATTTCATTAATATTATCTGATGAGAAAATTACTAAGTTGAGCTTTGTTTCTTTCGCAATATTATTCTATTAAAATAATTTAAAAGTAAGCTTCCTTTTTGTGAACTTGATGTTGTTCTAATTATTTTGTAATAGTTTTTGGCTTTATATAAAGACTAAGGCAAAAATAAAAGGAAACAAACAATGTTCCTTGGAAATTACTAATATAAAAAGGAGGAAACATTCTAATGTAAGTATCTAATCTGTGTATATAAATAAACACAAATTGCCATTAAATTATTAATGTATGATAAGGTATAAAAAGTAGACTTTTTTATTATTTTAAAATAGCATAATTTCTCAACAAACAAATTATTAATAGATTGAGAAGCAGTTTGTTTTATAGAAATCCAAACGTAATTTAACTTTAAAATTGCTTCTGACTACCAGTCCTAAATGTGTCTTCTAAAATTAGACAGAAATATTCATGGTGACAGAATATTAAGAGATACATATATCACTGATACTGAAGGAACTGACACTAATGCTTAAAAAAACGAAACAGCTTGATTAAAACAAATATACCAGAACCTCAGTTCATAGTATCCTCTGACTTCCATTAAAAAATTATAATGAAAAAATATTTGAAAGATATTTTGGACTCATCTCACCATATGTCCCCATGTCCCCAGACTCAGACCTAAAGCCTGTATCAAAGATAAAACTGAACTGCCCCTTAGTGTCTCACCCTAAAGTTATTTTGTCATCCTCTTGCTATATGATGTCAGATCTGTCAATCTTAAATATATCTTATTTTTCCTTAATATTTTATAAATTGATTACTTTTCTTTTACTATTTGAGCAAAGAAAAGATTTTCATTGATTTTTTTTCATTAATTTCACTCATTGTTTCACTGCAAATAGCCTTGCTTCATTTTCTTAGGAGCTGAATGGGGATTTACAAGTCTATTGACCTCCACCAGACCTCTAATATTGCAAATGCTATTTTACTGATTTTGCAGATTTTACATAATAGAGCATTGCCACATAATGCCACATAATGGAGCATTGCCACATGTGTAATACAAAGTCAGTTATACAAAGAAATAAAATGCAACATGACATGGTTAAAGCCATGAACAGTAGTATATGAGAGAGAGAAACTTTCCAACTTATTCCTCTGTTAACATTGTGTTGCATAATAACTAAGTCAGCAAGAAGACTCTTAATTAACTGTATTTTGAGGATAATTTCTTGAGATCTGTCTTGGTAAAAAAAAAAAAAAAAAGAAGAAGGAAACTAAAACTGGGCTGAGAGTGGGGCAGGAAACTGTTGTGCTAGCAGTTTAGTTCTATCAGTAGCTTAAATCTTATGAATATCGTAAAGGTGCTAGTAGAGATGATGGGAAAAATCTAAATTGAAGAGAGCCCAGAATTTTGTATCACTTCTGCATTTCACATGTGACATATATAATACTTAAATATGACTTCATAGAGTCTGAACAATGCTTCAAAATTTTTCTAAGATAAAAATTTAATCATTAAAATATAATGGTAACTTATGAAAAACAAAACAAGAGCAAATGCTATTTTAAGACTGCAGTTAGCTTAACATGCCTAAGGTCAAGTGAATTCTAATAGCAAAGCTGTGTCTGACTGTGTGTGGCAAATAATAATCTATTAGGCAAATTTCAAATGCTGAAATTTTAATGCAATGTGGTGATTAAACTATGCTCTTCATTTACTTCTTTTAAAAGTAGAGTTGAAAACCATAGTAACAATATTGAATTATTCCTTGTAATTTTTCTACTCAAAAGCCCATAGAAATTATCCTTGGAAACATAGTAGATATCCATTAGTAAATATTTAGGAAGAAAGTGATCAAAAAAGAAACAGATGGATACTTTATTAAGAAGGAAATCTTGTTACTGTAATCAGATGGATTCCTTGAGGACCACTAGGCTCTGTTTCACTTCAGCAAAGAATGTGAGTCTGTACACCCTGAGAGTTTTACTGGTCACCGGCCTCCTGCGAACACACTTCACTCCTAAAGTCCTCAAAAGAGTGGACCAGGTAAATAAGTACTTTCTACCAAGTCCATTAATATAAAACCAATTTAAATTGTAAAATTAACATTTAAAGAACACTGGCGGTGGCTCACGCTTGTAATCCTAGCACTCTGGGAGGCCGAGGCAAGTGAATCGTTTGAGCTCAGGAGTTCGAGACCAGCCTAAGCAAGAGTGAGACCCCGTCTCTCCTAAAAATAGAAAGAAATTCTATGGACAACTAAAAATATATATAGGAAAAATGAGCCGGGCATGGTGGCGCATGCCTGTAGTCCCAGCTACTCGGGACCCTGAGGCAGGAGGATCACTTGAGCCCAGGAGTTTGAGGTTGCTGTGAACTGGGCTGATGCCACAGCACTCTAGCCCAGGCAACAGAGTGAGACTCTGTCTCAAAGTAAATAAATTAATTAGTTAAATTAAATAAAAAAATAAAGAACACTGGTAATCTAGAATTATTAGGTTATTAAGTATGGAATGTCTGATTTCCTTAAGTACTAAGTTTGACAGTTGAGATACCTGACATTTCACTTTGACACTTTGTTTTATTTTTATTGTGAATGTGCATCCTTTCTTTCAAATACATATTTTGGCTTGTGATTATCTTTCAAATTTTTTAGAGCAATCTTTGTGAAACCATGCATAAGTCAAAAATTCATGTTATTTTTTGAATATTGGTTGTGTCATGGAACCAATGCAGCACAGACAGCTTGAAACATCAACAAAGTGTTTGGGAAGGATGTGACTAATGAACGCACAGTACATTGATTGTTTGAGAAGTACCATTCTGGTGATCTTCAGAATGAGTCATGTGGGTGACCCGAGACAAAAGTGGATAATGATGAGCTGAAAGTTGTACTGGAAGTGAAATCATCTCAACCTACGCATGAATTAGCAGCAAGGTTTAACGTTACTATCCCAACAATATTGGACCATTCAAAATAAATCAGCATGGTAAAGAAGCTGGATAGATGGGTACCACATGAATTAAATGAGCCTTAGAAGAGAAATCATCTCAAAGCTTGCCTTTCTTTGCTGTCATAACATAAAGGCAAACCATTTCTACACTGTATTGTTACGTGTGATGGAAAATGGATTCTTTCTGACAATTGCAAGTGTTCAGCACAATGGTTGGATAAACGTAAAGTGCCAAAACACTGTGTAAAACTGAATATTCATCAGAAAAAGCTAATGGTGTCTGTTTGGTGGTCCAGCACTGGTATTATCCACTACAGCTTTATGAAATCCAGTAAATCGATTATAGCGGATGTCTACTGCAATGAATTGGACAAAATGATGAGGATGCTTGCGATTAAGCAGCTGAGATTGGTCAATAGAGACAGGCCAATCCTTTTGCAAGACAATCCTCAAGCACATGTTGCACAAACAACGCTGTTCAAACTATAGCAGCTGGACTTGGAAACTCTCTGTCATCTACTGTATTCACCAGAGCTTGCACCAACTGACTACCACTTCTTCCAGGCTTTGGACCACTTCTTGCAAGGAAGAATACTCCATTCTCCACAGGCTGAGGAAAACCCCTTTGGTGATTTCATCACCACTTGCTCAGCAAACTTCTTTGCTGCTGGCATAAGCAAGCCACTATTAAGATGGCAAAGCTGTGTGGACAGTTTAGGCACATTCTTTGATTAATTGTAGTGCTTCTGACTTGAGATATAATAAATTAAACTTTTGACTCAAAATTGGACATTTTATATTTAATGACCTAATATTTAATTGTGTGCAAAAATGAACTCTGGTGGTAGATGTTCCAAGCTGAAAACAAACAGACAGACACATTTTGTCTATTGTGAGAGTATGTAGAAATATCCAAATTGTCTACTTAAAGTATGTTTAAAATAATCCTCATTATATGAGCATTTACATTTTTTAATGGAGATTTGTATCCTCTTTGCATGAGATACAATGTGTTAAATTAATGTGAAGCTTTTCTTTGGTTAATGTGGTAATAAGGAAAACACTGACAAAAAAAGCGATGGACATTTGTACTTTTTTTGTTTGCAAGTAATGCTTCAAGCATTGAGAGACAAACAGAACATTTAGGAGCTGTTGATATATGATACTTGTGATTACATGCAAGGAAGAATTAAACAATGCTTATAGAGAGAAATATTATAACCCACAGAGATTTTTGTGACTGAGTTCCATATAAATTCAAGACTCATAAAAAGATAACAGGTGGCCATATTGTTTGATAACAAACATGAACATTATCTCTAACATGGTTTGTATAAGTTGCTTTAACACTCATTATATTGGACAAAGATCCTTGTTGGGAAATCAGGCTCTATGATGTCCACATCCTCTCTCTCAGTAGTAGAGAAAATATGAGTGCGTCTATACTCCTGGATACCTACATGATTACACTCCAGACAGTGTAATCCCATTCCACTGCCTTGGTGACATGACTTGCATGAGAGGGAAATTGGTGAAATTGATTCCCAGAGTTCCAGTCATTGATGGGCCTGCTCGGTCAGGGCCAAGCAATTGGTAAAGTGATCCACAGGATCCTAAATATCTGAGTAACCTCCAGTTTCTGCAGAATTGAATAGGGCTCAATCACTTCCAGAGACTTTTAGAGAATTTCCTCACAACCTTAGATGAATAAAGAATTGCTATGCTTTGCCTGGTCAGCAGGAAATTTATTTAAGAAATCCTTAAGTTGGTGTGGGAAGTATATGGATAAAATATTTCTCAGCTTTTTGCTTCAGTTACTATTAAAATTGAATCTATTGGAAAAGACTCTTCTTCCTCCTAGAGATACAGTCATTTTCAGTTTACTAGCCAAGAGCCAAACTTGTTAGCTCCAAATATCTACTCTGCGTATTGATTACTTAGGGGACTATGAATAAATAGCATAATTGTTCCATAGAATAAATAATTTTTTAAAAGATAAGATACATTTGTGTGCAAAGAAAAATGCAACATTTAGAAAATGCCAAGAAGTAAATGCATGGTAAGGATTGCAGGAACCTAAGGGTTAATAGAAATCTACTTTATCTGGATTGGTCAGAAATAGATCTGTTGAGAATGAGATATCTGAGCAGGATGCTTAAAGAAAAATTTCTAAGAGACAGATTTTTGTTTGCTGGAAAAATTAATAATGGTCCGGGTTTTGAAAACTGGCCTGAGAAAAAGAACATATACTAACATAATGATACTTTAGTCCATGAAATTGTGAAATCTCTATGTAGAAATGTGGATAAAGCCAGAAATGCTACTTGCAATGTAATGAACTTTATTCTGCAATTACTTTACTTTTTCATCTTTTCCTATACTGACAAATTTCTCTTCAATATTTTTCTGACTTTGCTTCTTATGCCAACATAATGCTTTCCTCTAATATTTCTGCTTTATGGTCTACATTATTTCTTTAAGCAGGCAATCCATTGCTAGTCAGGCATATGAATAAGTTATTAATTTGTATTCTTCAGCTTTTTTTTCCCTACTCTCCTAGTTTTTCAGGTGCTTTAGCTTTTATGTGGTAGCATCCACATCGCTATGGGAATAATATGTCTTAATTAATTAAACATCAAAACTAATTCCTGGGAAGGTAGACTCTTTAAGACTCTAGAGAGGTACGGTTGAAGTCTGGAATCTGAAACCATTAGGCTGCTTCACAAGCTTAATAAGATCTAATTCTAAGGGAACAGAGTGTGGAAAGAGCCCCTGCTGGTGGTTAGATGCTATCACAGTACATATTTAGTATCTTGAGAACATTTTCTAAATTAACTTCACGTGTAAGAGCTAAAAACTGGAATTAACTCAGTTGTCCTTCAACAGGTAAATTATTAAACAAACTGTATATGAGACATTCATAACACGAAATAGTACTTAGAAATAAAAGGGATCATTAATACACACAGTGACCTTGATGTCCAGAGAATTATGCTGAATGGAAAAATTAGGTTCCAAAAAGTTACTTATTGTATAATTCCATTTTTATAAAATTCTTCAAATAACAAAATTGTAACAACTTATGTGGTTATCTCAAGTTTGCATTAAAATAAAAGCTAGTAAACTCTTTTTATTTAAAAAAGAGAAATAACAAAATTATGGAAACACTGAACAGTTAGTGTCACCTGAAGTTATGAAGGGGCTGGGAAGGTGAGAGAATGAGCCATGGTTATAAAAGGGAAACAAGAAGGACCTTTGTAGTGATAGAAATGTCCTGTGTCTTGACTGTATCAGCGTCAATACCCAGGTTGTAATATTATCTATAGTTTTGCAAGATATTACCATTGGGGGAAACTAGGTAAAGGTTACCTAGGATTTGTCTGTATTTTTTATGATTGTATGTGAATCTCCAATGATCTCAAAATAAAAGGTTTATTTTCAAAAAGCCTAGTTAATCGCTTTTGGAGAATGACAAGGAACCAATTTGTTTTCTTGAAAAGCAGTTAATTGCCTTTAGCCTGTGTTTCATATATGAACTACAACATTGAGTAAACTAATAGTAGAGGAAGGAAAGCTTCTCTTTATGGAATTATTCCTAAAAAGAAAATAAAAAAGAATATTAGAATTAGAATATCATCATGTCACAACTCTCAAAAAGTTAATGAATCCAGGAACAGAATTTTAGTGATTGCTAACATCACCGAAAGATAAACAAGCAGACGTGATATGCTTCCTGAAGATAGAAAACACCTATAGCCTTAACAAAGTGATCAAACATGAATCTAATCAAGCCTCTCAACTCAGCTGCCTATTTTCAGGAAATACAGGAGGCAAAAGAACTCCTAAAACTGCACCATGATTATGATATTAACAAAATCCAGATTGTGAGAGATCCAAATTCCCCAAGGGTTTTCTACCTATAAATAGTAGAAAAACGATAAAAAATGGAGAGAAAAATCTGAAGATTGAACACAAAATATATTATATTTTTAAAAATAGAAGAAGATTAAACTATCATGTCTAAGGATGTACACTTTAGTATTAAATATAGAAAAACTTATAAGAAAGTGATTGCTATAAACTTCAGGAGAGCAATTTATGTGTGTAGGAAAGGAAGGAGCTATGATTTAACTGAGACACTTGGATAAGACTTCTAGAAGGCTGGCGAAGTTCTGTTTCATGACTTGGATTGTGGTTACAAGGATATCCACCTTATAATGTTCCATTAAGCTCTGCATATACTTTCTGTTTGTGTTTTAAAGATTTAAGAAAAGATTCCATTGTAAAAATTTCCTAAATTTTCAAAATACATTGAAATCCTTATTTTAAAAGTTTTATTGTGTATTATGTATTACATTAGGATATACAATGTTTGTATAATCACTTGCCTTTGTGATTTTCCAGTTTTCAATTACCAATAATAACAGTATAGTAAGCACACTTTTTATTAAGAAAAAAATCTTGAAATATTGATTGCATTATACTTTCAGCCTCAGGCATTGTGGTCCTTTGCTTACTGCCCCCAAAGTAAGGAAAATATAAAACTGTGATGGCCTGAACATCTACAATGTAAGTCTTTATTTAACATTGAAGTAATCTATCTCCTCCTTTACAAATTGTTTTTTCCTATTAGTTTGCTTAATAAAACATTATTAAATTTTAAGAGACAAACAAGAAGTAAGATTTAAAGTATAATTAAACAGCCTTATTAATATTAGAAATTAACTGTAGTACTAATGAAAAGTATAAGTCCTATCTCCAATGTAGACTTTTACACAGCATAGATTATTATCACCCTTCAGCCCTAAATGTGGGGAATTGTAATCTAACATCAGATCCTCAAGGAGAGAAGTTTGTAGATTTGTGGTAGAAGAATTTTTAAAATGTTCTGTTTTAGAAATATCTGTTCTTTCAATGAAATTGATATTCAGTACACAGGGAAATGGTGATTTAATTTGTCAATATTATTTACAGCTCCATGGCCAATATTGTATACAATATTAATATATTAAGAATAAAAAACTAATTATGCATTTATTGCTTACATAATTATGAGCTAATTATGCTACTAATGGAAAATGTTTTTCATTGCTGTTAGACTTCAATAAAGATTTTTTTAATAATCTTTACTTGGCATTTAGTGTGCAATAAATGTCTTCATAAATATAAATTCAATGCTTTCTTGAGAGAGCCCATTTAAAATAATAAATGCATGTGACAATGATCTTGTTTAGAAAATATGAGTTTTAAATACTGAATAGATTACAACCTTTGGTTGGTTCCTTGAAGTTATTGTTCTTTCTTTGTAGCCGAAGTTTAGAGCCATTCTTCCCAAGAGACCTTATTTCTGTTGCAGTTTTCATTTGCTTTTCAACATAAAAACTCCAGGTAACTGGATTGTGATTGTCTCAAAAGATCTTTCTTTCTTCTCATCTGTGTGCTATTCTATTGGGAGTTAGAACATAGTTATTAAGTATAAAATGTGTCATAGGTGAATTACTCTTACTTGGTACAATTAGTAGAACTATGTTCTCTGGTATAACAGGCAATTAGAACCCAGCAAAAAATAAACCTTGTACATTATGACATATTGACAAAACCGGTAATAAAATGGATATTTCTAAACATATCATTATTGAAACATAATTACTATAAATAAAAACCATTTACAAATCAGAGAAATTTAAAAAGAATTAAACGGAAAAGCCTTAAAGAAGGTTGTAATGCAGGCTTTTAGCACATGTTAAGGCTAAAGCATATAAGACTGTAAAACATTAATGTTCAATTTTCCCAAAAAAATAACATCTTTTAGGAAAGAAATAGATTAAAATAGACTGAAACAGATCTTAATGAGTCAATCTTACTTTCATTTATTCAATTATTTATTTATTCATTCAATAAATATATTGAACTTCTATTTTATGCCAATTTCTGCTCTAGCATATGGCAATGTGAACAAAACTAAGTCCATGTTGTCATGGACCTTATAATTTAGTGGAAGGAGAAAGATAATAAGCAATAAAATTGATAATATATAATAGTCCAGTGGTAAATGCTTTGAAGAAAAGAAAAGAAAATTAACAGAGAAATGGGAGAGGTGGTGGGGAGTGCTATTTTATATGAAATTATTAGACGATCCTCTCTGATATGGTGAAAATTAAAAAGGGGTTTGAAGTAAATGAAGGAATTACAGAATGACAATTTGAGGTACTTGCTTCAGAAAGAGGAAATGGTAAGTATGAAAGTTCTGCAGTATTTGAGGGATAGCGAGAAGGCCAAGTGCAGCTGGAATGACAGCTAATGAGGCTAGAGGAGGACAAATCCTATAGAGCATGGCAGGACATACTGAGGAAGTTGGACTTTACATGTTAAGATAGCTATTTGGCATGTCAACGAAAAACATAATATTTAAAGTAAATGGCAAATGTAGAAATATATACTTTGTTATTTAAATAACAAAAAATATACATGTATGTTCTACATAATATACTATAAACTGCACTTACAAATCTGGAGAAATAAATTCTCCAATGGAAATATGGGAAAATAACATTAACAGTTTAATTACAAAGGAAGAAATAAATACCACAGTCCCAAAATCTCTTGAGTAGTTGCAACACTAGAAAGATGGCGGAGCAAAAGGAAAAAAATCCCTTTGGTTCCAGAAAAATCTCCTGAAAAAGAGGAAGGCTTACCAAACCCTCAAAGCCACCCAGGCAAAGCAGGCACTTTTGGCAAAGAAAGAGCAGAGGAAAAGAAAAGGTTTAAGTGACTGGAATCATTTCTACATGATTCCTGGCGGCAGCAACGCGACAGGGTGCATCTCAGACAACTAGAAGTGAAACCTCATGCCTTGGAATTGCTCGAGAAACATTCCTTGGCCTTTGTTGTACGCATCCAAAGGATTAATGGAATGAGTTCACTGGTGCAAAAGACCATAGCAACTAAAGAAAGTTTTCAGTGGCATCTTTGTTAGAGTCACCCTTCAGAGCCTCAAATTGTTGCAAATGGTGGAACCTTATGTGACCTGGGGATTTCCAAATCTGCAGTTTGTCCGGGAACTCATCTTGAAACATAGACAAGCCAAGGTCAAGAATAAGACCATCCCTCTGACAGATAACACAGTGTTCGAAGAGCACCTGGGGAAGTTTGGTGTCATTTGTTTGGAAGACCTCATTCATGAAACTGCCTTCCGGGGAACTATTTCCAGGAGACCTCATGGTTCTTGCATCCTCTCCAACTCTCAGTGGCCGGTCATGCTACCGAGAATAAAGTGGGCTTCCTCAAGGAGATGGACTTACCTGGCTATCGAGGTGAATGCATCAATCAACTCATCCACCAGCTGAACTAGACCCAGAATTTCTGAAAGCACCATGCATTGGAAGCATATGTTTTTGGGTTTTGGAATTATCAAGTATCTTCAGAGAAGATTATTTTCTGCTCTACAAAAATGAAGGGAAGGGTCAGGGAAAAGACGGTCGGTTTTGCTCATGGCAGGAATCTCTCAGCACAGTCCAGTTCCAAGGAAAAATTCCAGTGTTTTCCACTTTGGCTTCTGCCACATTTGAAATCACATGCCATGGAGAAAGGAGTCCTGCTTTGTCAGATCTTGTATCCTGAGGTTAAACGTTGGTGAATGAATGACTCAAGCATGTGTATGAGGATCTCTAAGACTCCTGCAACAGTGGACCAAGCCCAGGGGCATACTTGAGTCTGGGTATTCCCAGGGCTTTGTTTTGAAAAGATTTGAAATACAATTAGGAAGGAGAATGCAAAAAAATATCTCTTAAAATATTTACATCAATAATCATCAACATCTTGCAGACACTCACCTAAGAAAGTAACATAGATAGACACTCACCTAAGAAAGTAACATATTAGAAAACTGGATAGTGTCTAAGCTTTGACAGAGTGCAAAGAACAATTTTTGAAAACGTTGCTAACAGGAATGTATGTTGATAAAAATTTTCTGATAGATTATTTATCATTACTTATTAAAGATTGAAAGATTGTCAGTAATCTTTAGCTTAGAAATCATCTTTTGAGATTTTACTATGAGGAAATAATGAGGTTTTTTTAATAGTGGCATTTGACTTATATAATTTTATTTTCATAGCATATCAAATTGTTATCAAGAAGTCATCGTTTTTGTTTTTATTGTTCATTACCTTTTTAAAGATATATTAATAGATTTTTTCTTTTTCTTATCTTCCATCAATTGGGAGAGTATAAATCCTGTTTAAGCATTTATATTCATCATGTTTAAGATTTTATAAATTTACATTTAAATTTTAAACATTGTAATAAAAAACCTCCTTCTTACTTTCAATGAATATTTATATTTTTATCATTTTGTTTTGGGGTGAAATCGGTAATATTTAACACATTGTTTCACATGAAATTTCTTTAGTAAAATAAAATGAAATTTTTGAAAAGAAAATGAAATTTGAATTCAAGATTGTTTTGTGGACATACTTACAAATTCCTCATACTAAACTCTACATATTAATTATTGTAACAGTCACTGCTAGACTTTTTATACTATAATATTACAATTCTTGAGTTATTCATTTTAATCCTCTCATTTTACCTAATGTGTGTGTTTTTTGTTTTTTGTGGGTTTTTTGGGCCTGAGTCTCTAGGATTCTTGGTCAACACTGTAACCTGTCTTATCTTACAGATTTTGCTTCACTATTCTTGGTCTCTTCTTCTATTGTTTAAAGGTAGTGGATGATTCCTTTTATATAGAAACAAATCTTTCTTCTGCTCAAGAATTCTTTGTGTTATTACATCTTTGGTTATCACTTGTTTAGCATTTATTTCCTCTCTTTTTCAGGAATTCTAATCACCATACTTGGGATTTTTATTTTCTGTTCTCCTTATCAAATAATCTCTTTTAGAGTTTTCGTCTCTGGCATTCACCTCTAAATTCTGGGCTTATCAAACTTGCCCACTAAAACATAGACTCTGCTATCTGCACGGATGACTCTGATTTGATCGCTAATGAATGTTTTAGTTCTGTGGTTTTTGTCTTATATTTTAATTTTTCCCTATATCACCATCTGCTTTTTTATTGTGTCCATTTCTCATTCTTTCTTTTCATCAACATTAGAATCATTTTTGTTCCATCTTTCATATTTTCTCTTGTTTTCAGAATTTATATTTTCCTCATTCTCATTGACATTACGGAGAGGATGAGTTGAGAGTATTGTTTCCTCTATCTTCTTTCAGTCTTGCCCCATAGAATCTAATATCCAAGTGAAATTTTTGAAGATGTAGTCATATGGATGATCCCTTTTCATATCTTTAAATTCCCTTAGGCTTTTCTAGAAGTGTTTTAATGGAGTGGGGGAAGGTTAGAAAGTTGATCTCAACTCAACATTTTTCCTGGAAATCCTCTGATTAATGTTTTTAAGTGGTTTCTGACACTTGATTTCCATTCACACTTTTGGCTCCTGATGTTCTGCTTCTGTATCACTGAACACTAGCCAACTTTCTTAATCTGCGCACCTTTCATTTCTGAATGAGTCATATGCTACCTTTTGATATCTCTTCCTTTTTCAAATCTTGCTTTAGACTACAGATTTGAGAATATATGCTTTTACTTTTCCCGGATTAATGCTAAACTCTTTGAGCTAACATTCCTTTTGTCCAGGCAGAGTCTAATAGAGGTAGCAGCATGAATAATTGCTGATATATTTTAATTTGAGCAAAGCCTAATCAAAGCTTATATGCCTGTGGAGTGAAAGATCATGAGTTAGTTTTTTATATTTTTACATTATTCCAAGTTAGCCTTTTTTTTTTTTATTTGGAAACAGTTACTAAAAATGAGAAAAAGGTATAGTAAGCAGTTAAAATATTTCACCATTAACTTTAAGGATAATTTTTATTCTGGCTTTGAGAAGTATAGCTGCTTTTCAAGTAGAACTGTAGTGAATGCATTCTTTTGGATATTGAAAATATAATACATTAAAATCTGCCATGAATGAACCGTGCAAACATGCTATAATTAATGCAACGCACATCATAATTCTAAAGTCTTGATATTTGTAATGTTGCCCTTACGTGCTATTTAAAAGAAAAACACTCAATAAAAGATTGGTCTAGATAGAATGCTCCTTTAGACAATTCATTACTAACTATAAACATTTAGAAGGCTCTTAGTGATTCAGAAAGCATATTATGCACTTAGGGCTGATAGCACTCTGGTAGGATTGGTACAGTCATGCCATTTGTTAAAATATTAAAATGCTTCTACACTGGTTGGTAAATAGTTTTTACCATGAGGCCCCTGCAATGGCTACTTGCACTACCACCCTACTGCAACCACCTGGCTATCCAGATTAGGAGCACTTAAATGTTCCTAAACCTTTTAATCACTGATGCATGCATGTACTGCAAATTAATTTTGGCACACTGTGACTATTCAGTCTACTACATAGGCTATTTTAAAAGGCATTTATGTCTTCCTTCTTAAATTCAATTCATCTTCTCCACTTTTATAACATTTAAAAAAGCAATTCTCAGATTAAGGCATCTATTTCCCTATGAAAAATTGAACCTTATTCTTACATAGTGCTTCCTTTGGTATGAGAAGCATGGGGGAAAAAAGCGGTGATCTTACATTGCCTGTGTCAGAAGAGGAGCTTTGCAGCTAGTGGTGGAGACTGTCCATATATAACATAAAGGAAAAGGCAAGGAAGGAGTGGCATTGGGAGGTATGGAATGTGGCACTTTAGGGGTTATCATAATCTCAGAAGTTCCTTGTAATACGGCAAGTATCAGAAGACATAAGGGATGGTGGGGCAACTCAAGATTGTCACAGAATTCCAACTACCGGAAAAGAGTTTTTTTTTTTCCTTATCTTTAATTCAGTTATATCGCATATTTTCATTCAGAATAACATCTCCTGGAACATCTTACTAAATATTCAGGAACACATTTAATACTTATTTGCATTGTATTTATAGATATTGATGTCTTCTTTTGAATACTTGTGTATTCCTACAGTCCAACATCGTGGGTTTCCTCAAAAATATTATTTCAGACATAAAATTTTAAAATAGTATTTGAGTGAATACATGTTTGTATTTGTGTGTGACATGCAAACAAAAATGCAAATAATACTTATTGCATTCCAAACTTTACTTTTTATATGACAATAAACTGCTTTTCAGGCTTTGAGGAAGTATTTACATACAGTTTAGATAGAGTCTGATATCAAAATTTTAAAAATTCACTTATCACTTTGGTTGTAATTATGCAATATAATACAAAAAATGATTAAACTCACTGATGTGATAATTTAGACTTTTTTGTTAGTGCACTTGTGGGACAACCACTCCTATAATATTATATTGGTTAAAAACCAAACATTTAGGATTTGAAATGCAGTTGACTCTCAGTTTCACCTTTCAAGCTGCATAAGGTGTTTAATTTCTCTGAGCCTCATTTTCTTTATCTGTAAAGTCAGAAAAAATATAATATCTACCTCTTAGGGTTTCAGCGAGGATTGATTGAGATGATGCATGTAAACTGCTTCAAACAGCCCCTAGAACATAAATGGTCGCTATGATTATCCTTGTTGTAATAAATCAAAGGAATCTTTTCCTTGTAATGCTAATTACTAGAGAGCATTCCAAAGAGTATGCTCTTGTGTCATTACATCCCTAGTAAAATTACTTACCCAAGGCAAATAAAATAAAATTTTGTTTTAGTCAATGTTTGTAATGTATAACTTTATTTTAGAGCTATGAATTCATTGTTCTTCCATTGCACATACTATATATCAATTTAAGTAGGAGACATGTGCAGACATGCCCCATGGCTTGTTCTTTAGCAAGATAATTGATCAGTATTTGGGAGGAGTGGTCATTGACTTCAGTTTCTTGGAAATACTGACTTAACTAGGATCTTCTGCTGGATTTATGTGGAAATGGTTGTTGATGAAATGAGATCTAAAATACGAAGTGAAAGAAAGAAGAATCATGTACCTTGTGTATGTAGTAGGGTGGGATGGAGGTAGTTAAGGCTTTGTTGTATTGTTTTTCTCTAGGTCAACATTCTTCAGAAGTTCCGTATCTATCTGATCTATTTTTTTCCCATCACCACCTCACCCTGAACCTTTCCCTATAGTCACTCACTAAGCCACTGTGAAACTGAGAAGAGAGAACAGACTCAGTCTTTCTGACACCCAATATTGCCCAAGTTATGAAAGACATGATCTGTTGAAATATTGATGTCATATATTTGCATTCTGATTATTGAAGGAAAAATAAACATAGATTTAGAACATTAATAAGAGGAAGAAGGAAAAGAGGTAGGAGCAAGAGGACAAGGAGCAAAGCGAGGAGGAGGAAGTGGAAGAATCTCTGTCATTTCTAAGAACTGCATTGTAGGAAACAAGAAGAGATTAATGCTTATCCATCAGGGGGTGGGGACAAGGTTTCCGTTACATCTCAGCACACACAAGACCTCCTCCCAGATTTTTCCTGTGCTTATTAGGGATAGAAAGGCTGTGCTACTCAAGTAGAAAAGATTAGATATTATGATAAACAGCAGAAGAGGAGAATTGGATCTTGTAGTCATAAATCTACCTACTTCAAAGGGATTATTTGAAAAGATTACTGATAACATATATTTGAAAGAGCTCACAGTATTTTTCCATCACAATTCAAAGTAAGTGTGAAAATATAAATACTTTGAGTAATTGAAAGTCTTAGAATTTCAAAAATATGGATTAAGAGTCTTTTTCACTGTATTTGAAACAGAAGGCAATAATTTCTCAAACTGATGACTATTGGTGAAAATTCAAAAATATTACCCACTTACATTATCAATTAAGAAGCTCATTACATTTGAAACAAGATATAATACTAACTGGCTTTCCAAACATCCTCAGGGAAACAATGTGCTAGATTCAGTGCTTAAAATATGTTTCCATTACTGGAATTCTTACTATCTATTTTTATAAGCATATTAAATATGGCTGTTCTATATTTTTCAGAGTGGTTCACATATATCATCTCATTTAATTCTGAAATAAGAAAATGTTAAGTGAGTAAAATAGAACGTATCACTCCATTGAAGACAAAAATATTCTAAAAACAAAATGCAAAGAGGTATAAGACTTACTAGCAGTTATCCAACTCATTAATAAGAAATGGATTTTCCCCTTTTTCTTTTCTGTTGTCTTTTTTTTTTTTTTGAACCTGTATTTTCTTATTCTTTTATTGACTCTTTGAAACCAGAGACATGCATTTGTAAGGTAGACTGCTGGAACGTTTATAATTTAGCCATAATAAAGAAGGAAACCTGCCATTGGTGACAAGATTGATGAACCTGGAAGACATTATGCTAAATGAAATATGCCAGACACAGAAGGACAAATACTGTATGATCTCACATATATGAGGAATCTAAAATGGTCAAACTCATGTAGACAGATAGTAGAACAGAGGTTACTAGAGACTGAGGAGGTGGGGGAAATGGGGAGATGTTGGTCAAAAGATATGCATTTTCAGTTATAAGGTGAACAAGTTCTGGGGATCTAAGGTATAGCATGGGTGGGATAGATTTGTTAATTTGGTTGCGGCAATCATTACACGATGTACTTATATATAAAATCATCACATTATACACTCTGAATATATACAAAGAATTTATGACATTAGTAATTTAATTGATTATCTATTGCTGCACAAGCACACTGAAAATCCAGAAGCTTCAAAAAAATTATATTTTTTCTTGATTTTGTGGGTTGGAAAAGTTTCCTAATTTTACCTGGTTTTACTCATGCAACTGCATTCAACTGGCAGTTTGGTTAAAGGCCGGGCTTAGCTAGGATGGCTGGAATAACTGGGGATCTCTCTTCATGTGATCTTTCAAATGTAGCACAAAATGTGTGACCATTTCTTCACATAGTGACAGCTGGCAAGCTCAGATGTATAATCACTTATCATGTTATCATATCTTTGCTTGTATCCTGTGGGTTAATGTCCGTTTGGCCAAAATAGGTAACATGGACAAGTCCATAGTCAATGTGAAAAGGCATTACCTTAATGCATAGACAACAGATGAAGGGATGCATTGGGGGCCACTGATGTAACACTTCCTCCTGGTCTGTGCTCTAGCTCCAGTGATGCATATCCCTGTAAAAATGAAAATATACTTCTATGCCCACAATTTTCTCCCCATTTCTCCCACCCTCTCAGTCCCTAGTAACCACTGTTCTACTCTCTGTCTCCATAACTTTTTGGATTCCACATATAAGTGAGATCATACAGTATTTGTCCTTCTGTGGCTGGCATATTTCACTTAGCACAATGTCCTCCAAGGACCTGGCGTATGTCTGTAAAATATACACATGCCCTCTCAGCACCCCCAATATCTTATCCCATCATAGCATTCATATTGAAGTTCATGATCTTGTTCCCTGTATCAGTTCTAGATATAGGTAAGGCTTCTTTCCTGCAGTTCCTTTAGTGTGTTCCTTTTGTTCTAAGGACACACAACCTAAAAAGACATGTCATACACCTTTACACTCCCAACATACAATGTTGAGACACATATAGGATAACTGCAGTAGAAACTCCCATTCAAAAATCCAAAAAGTGAGAGTCAGTCACTGGTGCACAATAATTCTGAAAACAGTTTGGTATATGTCATCAGAACTTTCTAATCCAAGGGCAGAAAATATTCCTTGGTTAGAGTCTGGTTGTCCTCCTTGGAAGTACTATTCTCAAATCCTTTGTCCTTGTTGACTTGATTTATGGACGTACGCTGTGAGATATCTTTCCTTTTCTATAAGAAATGGCCAGTGTTTGAAGCAGGGTATCTTCTCAGGCTGCTTCCTGGTCATAGAAAATTATGAGCATAGAGGTATCTTTTCATTTTGAACTGTCTCTGCTGCCTCTTTCAGTTTGACCTATTACCATTTCCTTAAAAACATTGTGGGTTTCATATACACGTAATTGGTATTGACACCTTGCCCAAGAAGCCATACCTACAATGGGTAGAGGGTCATGGAGAGAATAGAAACCATTTTGTGTAGCTGATGGAGTCTACTAGGTACTTACATAAATCTTTCTAAGATATTACCAGAGGCTCTTACAATTATACTATTAATAGATTTAATCCTCTGTGGCTGTTTCTTACTTTGAGAATCTTTTTCTATCTGGAAATACTGGAGAAAATGCAAGTTTCTTTGCAAATCAAGCTAGTTTTGTACCTTCTATATTTCCTATTAATACTACTTATAAACTGAAATTTTCTACCTTAGTTCATCTTTCTCTTCCCTTACTTTATAATATATAGCTAAAAGAATCAAATTTATAATATACAGCCTAAAAATCTCCTTAAATTCATAATTCATTAAACATATTGTATGTTTTTCAAGTAACCCAGTAAAGATGGATTGCCAATTGCTTCACTGCTAAAAACACAGACCATCATTTTATACAACTTCTAATAACTATTTACTTCCTTTCTAGCCCTCACTAACATTTTGTCTGTTCTCCTTCCAACCTTCCCCAACAGACCCTTGGCCATTTTTCTAGCCTTTTCCCACTAAGTGGTACCAAAGCCAGTGTTACATGTTTTTAAGTTTTTATTATATTAAAGCCCCACTTCTAATAAAATTTTCTGGTTCAGTTATCTATTGCTGCATAATGAGTACCATTAATGTAATAATCTGTTATTATAACCAAGTTTGTCTCTCCTAAAATTGATTTAGATATATCAAAAACAAGAAGTTGGCTTTATCTGCAACTGATATAATTTTCATCACTGGGTTAGCAGTGTTAATAAATGCTAACCTTTTTTAAGCAATTACTCTGTGCCAGGCCTCGTGCTAAGGATTTAAATTCATTTTCTCATTGTATACTCACAACAGCTCCTTCAGTGAGATTTATAATATTACTTAACTGGTATGGTAACTAAAGCTTAGGTTTGCAACCCTTCCAAGGTCACATAGAGAGTGAGAAATTCAAGATTTAAACCTTACTATTCTGATTTCAGAGACAATAATCTTAAATACTATGCAGTGTTGCCTATAATGTTGCATACTTAACATTAAGGCCTTCCAGAGTGTAATAATGGCAAGGGATGTCAATAAGCAGGGTCGATACACTCTGTCTTCTTTTTTGTAGAGGGGGAACAAGCTTAGTATGCAATAGTATGTTCTTGAATAAACCCCATTTTGTCCAACTCAATAGTATCCATTTGTTAGTGAAGCTATATTCTTACTCTCTACAACAAGTCTAAAAATTGAGTTTCCATATTTCATTCAAGAAGTTTTTCGCATAATGCTGTGAAATGAACAGCAGATTGGGGCCTTCCAACGTGTGAGATTTGAGATTGGAGTTGCAAATTCACTGCATTTCTGTTATAAGGTATTTCTCCCTTTTTCTTTAGAGACTGAGATGGTGGGATAAGTGAAAATGATCAAAATTTAAAATATTCAAAGAAATCGTGCTTTACCACATTCAACCACCAAGTTTAAAATTAGATCAAAATATTGCTACACCTTAGGAGTTCTTTGGAACCTGATTTCATGAAAGAAAAATAATAATAATTGACATATCAAATGTTTATAGGCAAATTATAAGTTTTGAACTTCATCAAGGGACTGAAATATTTTTAAAGGGCTTTAAACTTTGCTCTGACAATTGTATTTTCCTATTTAGTTAGAAAGCTTTCTGAGTTATGGTTAACCTTCAGCCTAACTTCCAAACAACTGGCAACTCAGAATTAAACTTCAGGAAAGAAAGATATACATATTTCCTGTCATAATAAAAATCTAATAATTCTGGAAATTGTCCTAGAAGCTGTTGTTAGAATAGGGAATGGAGACTGTTGGTTTCTGCTTTCTGCTCAGAGGAATACTATCAGAAATCTGAGTCAATAGCCATCATGTGTTAATCCATACACACATATATAACATGGCAGCTACATGGTTTGTTCTCTGAAAGGATGTAAATGAGAAAATCCCCGCCATCAACAAACAAAAGAACCCTTAGGAGTCCTTCTGGTATCAAAGAGGGCTTTATACCCCTCCTGTTCCCTTTTCTCCTGCTCACAGTCAGAAAAAGAGCAAAGACAAAAAACAAAAGCAATTGAGAGCTCAGAACTCTATGGTTAAGTGAAATGCACTCTTGAAGAAAAAAAAAAAAAAGTATTTTTCTTTAGGGGACCTATTTTCCATCACATAACAGACATTAAATGTTTGAAATGGAAACTAGATTTCAAAAACATCAAAATGCAAAGTAGATCTTTCAATTGTTTCTTCTACTAAAAAACTTGTATGCCATATCTACAAATAAGAAATCAAGTACATATTGACCTAAACATGATATAGATGAGCCAGATATTTAGATTTACATTAATTGTACACAAAATATATTTATATATCATGTCATTAGGATTATGATTATGTCTTATCTTTTTTGAGCTAACATTTTCTGTTTTAAATAAAGACATTTCCCAATATATACTTTTTGCATGATTATGAAAACTTGCTAAATATAAGTGAATTGGATTCTCATATTCAAAAACCTTGTAAAAAGCTAAATTAATCAAATGATGAAATTAGGAGACTATTCACATGGTCATTCTTAAAATTACCTGTTTACCCTCCAATCTCCATTTATTTTTCCTTTTAGATATTTTAATAACTAGATGGTGTGGAAACGAACAGGAGGAGAGGAGTTATTTATATAGATCATGTATTTGGTTTAAGTAGTCCATGGCCATGTCGAGGTCTAATCAAATTGTCCTTACTGGTCAGAAATTTCGTTTCTGCAGATGGTACACCAGCACATGAGAGATGGGGACATTGCTTTTATGTAGCTTTGGCAAATGTTCTCTTTCCCTGTATTTACCAGACCTTAGAAGGAACAGCTAATGGAGGGGATATATTAAGAAGAAGATTTTTCTCAAAATTAAAAAGAAAAAATAAAGGGAAAGGGGAATGCGTAAGACCAATAAGGATGGTATTTGTTCTACAAAAGGAGTTTCCAGGATATTATTTTTAGTAGACCATTCACAAGTATATTTAGTAAAATGGAATTTAATTTAAATGTGGCTTTTAGAGAATACATACATTCCCTAAAGTGGCAAGATGGCAGAGCAAAAGGAGAGCAGACCTTAGTTAAAATTTCATTTCTGCCTTGAATACGACACTTTATTTCTGTGGCCTCAGTGTCCTCATCTATGATGATACTTATCCCGGAGAATTCTTTGCTGATGACACTTAAGGGATATCAAACAAAGGGCAAAGTGCCTACAACCCTGTGTTGTTTCTCTTCCCTCAGGCTTTTAAAATGAATAACATCCAATATATTTTAGCTGAGTGTTATTGAAAGGAAGCATGGAGTGTGAATATTTTGCCACTATGAAATAAAGAAAACAAGATCTGACCCTAATTACAGTCAAACAGAGTACTACTACACATTTCTCTGCTGGCTATGTCTCCCTTATTAAAAAAAAAAAAGTCAATAAACTATCATTTGAAATCTCCAATTGGCCTTGCTTCCTAATCAGCTTCTGCAGCCAGAGGCAGCAAATGTTGAACAAGGCAATAGGTGAGAATGTGAGGTTCCCAGAAATAGAAAGTGTAATTCTAATATGTAATTCACTAGAGGGAACACTTCAAGGCCTCCATTTATCATTTCTGAGTGGGAACCTCTATCAGGAGAAGTTTATTTGCATTTTCAGGGGCAAAATGTTCTGTCTTTTTTCAGAAACAGGTACCTAGCAAAGAGGGTATAAGGCAATACATGCGATCCAGTTTCAAATGGATGCAGAAACACTTTCAGCTAATAAAGCGCATCAACATGATTGCAATACTCCCCAGCCTTTGAGGTACCATGTCAAAAAATCTTAGCTCTTAGTTACCCCGACCCGTTTGATGAATTTGTTTGTATTCAGTAACCAGAGCTTGTTTTCTTTTCCCCATCTTCCTCACTCTTCCCTCTTCATCCACAAAGCAAGAGTTGGTTAGCATGTGTAGCAATCACCTTGGTACTTCTGTTTCTCTGACGTTTTAGATATAGTACTTACAGATATTTTCTGAGAGTTTCAAATTTCTAGGTTTTTTTTTTCTTTCTTCCCTATGCATTTCATGCATTCACTAGGCAGATGAGTGTCTCATGGTCGTTTATTTCCTACTTCAAAATGACATTCTGCAGCAACGTTCTTTGTAAAAAGCAACACGTCCTCCCTGCATCAGTCAGGGAAGTAGAACCAGAAGGAGATACATATTAAGAGATAAATTGTGAGGAGTTGGCTTAAATGATTGTAAGGACTCTCAGGTCATTCTGAAATCCGCAGGGTGTACCGTCAGGAAGGGCAGACTGAAGCTCTGGGCACGAGAAAAGTGACTACCACAGAAATTCTTTTCATCAGGGAAGCCTCAGCTCTGGTTTTAAGGTCTTTCAACTGATCTAATCAGACTTACCCCAATTATCCAAGACTCTCTCCTTGCCAATTGATTATGGACTTTAATCACATAAACAAAATAACTTCACAGTGTATCTAAATTTGTGTTTCTTGCATACCTAGAGATAGTAGGCTAGCCAAGTTGACACATCAAAAAACCATCATACTCTCCAAATAAAAAAGCTCCTTGAAAGAAATGAAAAGCCAATTATGGTAAAACTATCTTACGATATATTATATAATCATTGTTATATAGTCATTAAAGGTAATATTTATAAGACTTTTTTATGAAAGGAGACAAATGCTTCTTCCATTATAATGTTATAAGAAAAAGAAATAGTCAATCATAAAAATAGTGTTTATGTAAAAGTTCTTAGATGGAAGAGGGGCAGGAAATGATTCATATTAGTAGGATGAGATTGTCTTGTTTGTATTCTGTACATTTCATATATTTCAGTGGGCAGTTATTCTTTTTATAATAAATTAGTATTTGATTTATAAGTAGAATATGCACCCATATCCTCCTATATTCTAAACATACATGTATTGACACTCAGTTCATCCCTTGACCACCTGCTTCTGCCTGATTTTTATTGTTTCTTTTGACTTTGGCCTTCTCAGCCTTGTTTGCTTTCATGTACTTTTTACCATCCACTCCCTCCATCCAGCCCTGCTCATCTGTAGCCTGTAAGGGGAACAAGAAGAAGCTGTTTATGTTCATAGTCACCATGCAAGCTTGATCATACTGATCACACTCCCTCGTCATGTTCATACCACAGAGCAGAGCATTCACTTCCTTTGATTCCCATATGGGGGAAAGAAAAAAAGTAAGTTTATTTTCCACAAAGAACCTAGTCCTATCTTTAAATGCCTTTCAGTAGGGGCATGATGATCCTCATTTTACGTATAGGAAACTGAGGCACTGAGAAGTTAAGTAACCTGTCCAACTGAAGGAACAGACTCTTCCCACTTTAAAATAGTCTTTTTATAGGTTAACATGATTTTTGGGGGAAAATCTATAATTATTTAAAATTTCCATTTTTTTTTTTATTTCAGCTCATCATGGGGGTACATAAGTTCAGGTCATATACATTGTCCATGTCCCACCCATCCCCCCGAGTCAGAGTCCCAAGCGCATCCATTCTCATTCTCCAGACAGTGCGCCTGGCACTCATCATGTAGTCATACCTCCATCCCCTCTCCCCCCCACCTCCCCAGGTCTGCACCTTCAAGAATGACCATTCCCCAGAGGGTGTGCAACGCACTCATCATGTAGGCATACACCCATCCCCTCCCCCCACCCCCCACCCCAGTCTGATATCCAATTGGTATCCTTCCCCGATGTACATTTAGATGATGATCAGGGAAACCAGTTTTCTGGTGAGTACATGTGATGCTTGGTTTTCCATTCTTTGGATACTTCACTTAATATAATGGGTTCCAGCTCTCTCCAGGAGAACCAAAGAGATGTCGTATCATCGTTATTTCTTATAGCTGAGTAGTACTCCATGGTATGCATATACCACAGTTTACTAATCCATTCCTGGATTGATGGGCACTTGGGTTGTTTCCACATCTCTGCGATTGTGAATTCTGCTGCTATAAACATTCGGGTACAGGTGTCTTTGTTAAAGAATGACTTTTGTTCTTCTGGGTATATGCCCAATAATGGGATTGCTGGTTCAAATGGTAGGTCTACTTGAATCTGTTTAAGGTATCTCCATATTGCTTTCCATAGGGGTTGCACTAGTTTGCATTCCCACCAGCAGTGTATGAGTGGTCTTGTCTCTCCGCATCCACGCCAACATGTGTTGTTTTGGGATTTTTTGATAAAGGCCATTCTCACTGGAGTTAAGTGGTATCTCATTGTGGTTTTGATTTGCATTTCCCTGATGATTAGGGATGTTGAGCATTTTTTCATACGTTTTTTAGCCATTCTTATGTCTTCTTTTGAAAAATTTCTATTCATGTCATTTGCCCATTTTTTGATAGGATTGTTTGATTTTTTCTTGCTGATTTTCCTGAGTTCTAAATAGATTCTTGTTATCAGTCTTTTATCTGATGTGTAGTATGCGAAAAATTTTTCCCATTCTGTAGGCTGTCTGTTTATTTTCGTGACTGTTTCTTTGGCTGTGCAGAAGCTTTTTAATTTAATCAGGTCCCATTCGTTTATTTTTGTTGTTGCTGTGATTGCCTTAGGGGTTTTCTTCATAAATTCTTTGCCTAGACCAATGTCTGTAAGAGTCTTTCCTACATTTTCTTCTAGAATTCTAATCGTTTACCATTTAAGGTTTAAATCTGTTATCCCACCGTGATTTGATTTTTGTGAGAGGTGAAATCTGTGGGTCCTGTTTCAGTCTTCTACATGTGGCTATCCAGTTTTCCCAGCACCATTTATTGAATAGGGACTCTTGTCCCCAGAGTATGTTTTTGTCTATTTTGTCAAAGATTAGATGGTTATATGAGGATGGTTTTATATTTGGGTTTTCTGTTCTGTTCCACTGGTCTGTGTCCCTGCCCTTGTGCCAATACCAGGCAGTTTTAGGAACCACAGCTTTGTAGTACAGTTTGAAGTCTGACAAATCAATACCTCCCATTTTGTTTTTATTGCTTAAGATTGCTTTTGCTATACGGGGTCTTCTCTGATTCCATACAAAGTGTATAATTATTTTTTCTAAATCTGTGAAAAATGATGTTGGTAATTTAATAGGAATTGCATGGAATCTATAGATTACTTTGGGTAGTATAGACACTTTAACAATTTTAATTCTTCCAATCCATGAGCATGATATAGATTTCCACTTATTTACGTGTTCTACAATTTCCTTCCTTAGGGTTTCATAGTTCTCTTTATAGAGGTCCTTTACCTCTTTAGTTAAATATATTCCTAGATATTTTATTTTCTTTGTTGCTATCTTGAAAGGTATTGAGTCCTTAATTTGGTTCTCCGATTGAATGGTATTGGCATATATGAATGCCTGTGATTTGTGTGTATTGATTTTGTAACCTGAGATTTTACTGAATTCATTAATTAATTCCAGGAGTCTCTTGGTTGAGTCCTTGGGGTTTTCCAGATACAACATCATGTCATCAGCAAAGAGTGAGAGTTTGATCTCTTCTGTCCCCATTTGGACACCCTTGATTCTGCTCTCTTGTCTGATAGCTCTCGCAAGGACTTCCAATACTATGTTGAAAAGTAATGGGGACAGTGGGCAGCCTTCTCTGGTTCCAGTTCTGAGTGGGAATGCTTTAAATTTTTCCCCATTCAGTATGATGTTGGCTGTGGGTTTGTCATATATGGCTTGTATCATTTTTAGGTAGGTCCCATTTATGCCTATATTGTTAAGTGTTCTTATCATAAAAGGGTGTTGAATTTTGTCAAATGCTTTTTCTGCATCTATTGAGAGAATCATATGGTCTTTATTTTTGCTTCTATTTATGTGGTTAATTACATTTATAGATTTTCGTATGTTGAACCACCCCTGCATCTCTGGGATGAAGCCTACTTGGTCGTGATGAATTATTTTTTTAATCAGCACTTGGATACGATTTGCTAGGATTTTACTGAGAATTTTTGCATCTACGTTCATGAGAGAAATTGGTCTGTAGTTTTCTTTTTTTGTTGCATCCTTTCCTGGTTTTGGTATCAACGTTATATTGGCTTGGTAGAATGTGTTGGGGAGAATTCTATCCTTCTCAATATTGAAGAATAGTTTATGTAGGATGGGCACCAGTTGATCTTTGTATGTATGGTAAAATTCAGGTGTGAACCCATCTGGACCAGGGCTTTTCTTTTTGGGAAGGTTTTTTATTGCTGTTTCAATTTCAGTTCTTGATATTGGTCTATTCAAGAATTCTATTTCTTCCTGATTGAGCTTGGGAAGGCTGTGTGTTTCTAAAAATTTGTCCATTTCCTCCTCATTTTCCAATTTGTGTGCATAAAGATTTTTGTAATATTCATAGATAATGTCATGTATCTCTGTGGCATCGGTTGTGATTTCTCCTTTCATGTTCCTGATGGAAGTTATTAAAGATTTTTCTTTTCTGCTCTTGGTTAGTCTAGCCAGCAGTGTGTCTATTTTATTTATCTTTTCAAAGAACCAACTTTTTGTTTTATTAATTTCCCTTATAGTATTTTTATTGTCCTTTTCATTTAATTCTGATTTGATCTTAATAATTTCTCACCTTCTGCTGGGTTTGGGGTCAGTCTGTTCTTCTTTCTCCAGCTCTTTGAGTCTATTCATTAAGTTGTCTATTTGTAAGTTGTCTGTCTTTTTGAAATAGGCATTTATGGAAATGAATTTTCCTCTCAGGACTGCTTTAGCTGCATCCCATAGATTTTGATAAGTTGTGTCACCTTTGTCATTTAATTCAAAGAATGTTTTGATTTCTGACTTAATTTCTTCCTTTACAAAATTGTTATTCAGGAGACGGTTGTTTAGCTTCCATGACTTTGAGTAGGAATGAGAGTCCTTGTTAGGGTTCATTATTACTTTTATTCCATTGTGATCTGAGAAGATGCAGGGTATGATTTCTATTTTTTAAAATTTTTTAAGACATGCTTTATGTCCTAGGATATGGTCAATCTTAGAGAATGTCCCATGAGCTGATGAGAAGAATGTATATTCAGTGGATTTCAGGTAGAATGTCCTGTAGATGTCAGTCAGGCCCATTTGTTCTAGCATTCTGTTTAAGTCTACTATGTCTTTGCTTATTTTCTGCTTGGAGGATCTGTCCTGTGCTGTCAGTGGGGTGTTAAAGTCTCCAACTATTAAAGTGTTGTTGTCTATCATTTGGTTTAGATCGAGTAGGGTTTGCTTTATGAATCTGTGTGCACCTAGGTTGGGTGCATATATATTAAGTATGGTTATGCCTTCTTGTTGAATTGTGCCTTTCACCAGTATGTAGTAACCGTCTTTGTCTTTTATTACTTTTGTTGGTTTAAAGACTAAGTTATTGGAAATTAAAACTGCCACACCAGCTTTCTTTTGGCTACCATTTGCTTGAAATATCAAGTTCCATCCTTTTATTTTCAGTCTAAATGCATCTTTGGCGGTTAAGTGAGTTTCCTGAAGGCAGCAGATACTTGGTTTGTGTTTTTTTATCCATTGGCCCAGTCTATGTCTCTTGAGTGGGGAATTCAGGCCATTGACATTTAGTGAGAGAACTGATAATTGGGACAGATTTCTGTTTATCTTATTGGGTAGAACTTCATTGCTATGTTTTCTCTCTTGAGCCATTGTGGTGGTTAGAATTTGATCTTTAGCTCTTGGGGGGTCTTTGTTGTGATGATCCGTGTGTAACTCTCTTTTGAGTACTTCTTGGAGGGGTGGTCTTGTCTTGGTGAATTCCCTCAGTCCTTGTTTATCTGAGAATGTCTTAATTTCTCCTTCATATAGAAAGCTTAGCTTAGCTGGGTACAAGATTCTAGGCTGGGCATTATTCTGTTTCAGAAGACTGAGAATGGGGCCCCAACTTCTTCTTGCTTGTAAAGTTTCAGTTGAGAAATCTGGCGTAATTCTAATGGGCCTCCCTTTGTATGTTACTTGTTTCTTTCTCCTTACAGCTCGAAGAAGAGTCTCTTTAGTGGATATTTTGGTCAGTCTGACGACTATATGGCGTGGTGTTTTCCTATTTGCTATGAATCTACCAGGGGTTCTTTGAGCTTCTTGAACCTGTATATCTAGAGTTTTAGCAAGGCCTGGGAAATTTTCTTCTATTATGTCTTCAAATAGTTTATCCAGCCCTTGCTTATTATCTTCTTCACCTTCAGGGCTGCCTATAATGCTCATGTTAGGTTTCTTCACATAATCCCACATTTCTTGAAGACTCTGATCTTTTTTCTTATTTCTTTGCTCTATCTCTGTGACTGTCTTATTTAATTGGAAAGAGTTATCTTCGATCTCTGAGATTCTGTCTTCTATTTGATCTACCCTGTTCTTGAGACTTTCCACTGTGTTTTGTAGCTCCCTGAATAAATCCCTCATTTCTAGGAGTTCAGTTTGGTTTTTCTTCAATATTTCTATTTCTTTAGTGAATTTTTCTTCCAAATCCTGGATTTTTTTTGTGGTTTCTTTGTGTTGGTTATCTATTTTTTCTTGTATATCATTCAGCTTATTTATAACCCAAGACTGAAATTCTTCTGATAACATGTTGGTATTCTGAATCTGGTTTGTGCCAATTGGAGGAGAGTTGGTATTTCTCTTTGGGGGAGAGGTTTCCGTTTGGTTTTTTGTGCTCCCCATGTTTTTCCACTGAGCCCTTCCCATCTGGCTCTATCGTTAGATCTTTTCTCACAGCTTTAGTCTAGTTAACAGCACGTCTTATACTTTGTTCTTAGGCTGTGAAACAATCTAGGTATGTTGCTTCCTTTGTCTAGAAGGTGAGACTGTTGTGTGTTGTTTAGAGTTTTTTTCTATCTCAGTTGGGGGACTGCTTCTGATGGGTCCATCTCCAGAGGGTTGGCTTTACCTAAGACCAGTTTGGCAAGTTAAATCACTGTGTTGTGGACTTTCAGTTAGTAGGCAGGATTCGCACTATTTGCAAGCAGAAAGCCTCTTCTCCCTCTCTTTTTCTTTTTTTCCCCCTGTCTTTTGGTTCTTCCTCTGGATGTGTGGTTTCTGTCTCTTTCTGCAGGAAAGACACTGGCTAGGCGGAGGAGGCAGTGCCCTCACTCACTCAGTGCCCCAGCTGCTGCAGCTCCCATGGGCAAAGGTCTACACTGTCCCAGGGTTCCCAAGGTCCAGGCTCCACACTCTTGCATCTGGGGAAGCACTCAGTGTTCACACCTGGGAAGGGGACCTGGAGAGGGTCTATGGATCAGGGGATGGAGCCTCCTGGGGAGCCGCCTGGCACCCTATGGCTCTGCAGCAGTTAGACCTTGGCCCGCACAATTGCTGCTGCCCACCCGCAGATCACTGTCACTGGGGGGCAATTTTCAGGGTCCAATAGGAATCAGAGCTGGGGGTCTGGAGTGCTCAGGAGTATACAGTAGCTCCTGGGCTGGAGGGCCACCGAAAAGGAGAAAAGAAAAAGAAAGGAAAAAGAAAAAAAAGAAACAATATGAATAACAAGAAAAAGAAAAAGAGAAAACAAGAAAGAAAAGAAAAAGAAAAAGAAAAAAAAAATAAATAAAATAAAATAAATATATAAAAATAAAAAAATAAAAAATAAATCAATAACAAGAAAAAGAAAAAGAGAAAACAAGAAAGAAAAGAAAAAGAAAAAGAAAGAGATAAAAAATAATAATAATAATAAAAATTTTAAAAATTAAAATAAAATTAAAAAAAAAACCCTGTTATTCCGCGATCAAGAGTCTTAGCTCTTTCCCGCTGATGTCTCCCGTCCACAGAGTTCACACAGAGCCACGGCTCTTGGCGTTGTGTCACGGGCTATGAAAGAGGGAGCTGCGCGGGGACCCACGTGGCCCCCTATGGATCCCTGACGGCTAAGCTGTGGGAACCAAGATGGCGACCGTGCACCCGCCGGTCACGGGCGCTGGGGGAGAGTGTTCAGAGCTCGGCAGGTGCCAGGGCCCACAGCAGCTCCCTGGCCAGAAAGCCGCCGTAGGGGAAGAACAGAGCAAAAAAAAAAAAAAAAAGTCCCGCTTTAATATTTCACGCTCACGGCCCCTCGCCTTGGTGCAGGTCCGCGTCTGTCCCTTTAAGAGATAGGGCACCGCGGAGACCCGCCAGAGTCCAAGCTCCTTTCCGCTTATGTCTCCCGTCCACAGAGTTCACACAGAGCCACGGCTCTTGGCGTTGTGTCGTGGGCTATAAGAGGGGGAGCTGCGCAGGAACCCGCGCGGCCCCCTATGGATCCACGGCGGCTAAGCTGTGGGAACCGAGATGGCGACCGCACGCCTGCCGGTCGCGGGCGCCGGGGGAGAGTGTTCAGAGCTCGGCAGGCACCAGGGCCCACAGCAGCTCCCCGGCCGGAAAGCCACTGTAGGGGAAGAACAGAGCAAAAAAGTCCCGCTTTAATATTTCACGCTCGCAGCCCCTCACCTCAGCGCAGGTCCGCGTCTGTCCCTTTAAGAGATAGGGCACCAAGGAGACCCGCCGGAGTCTAAGCTCCCTCCCACATATGTCACCTGTCCTCGGAGCTCCACGTCTCCCGCGGTGATTCTGCACCAATTTCAGCCAGATCCCTGACCGAGTGGATGTGGGGGTCAGTGGGGAGATCAAGCCGCTTTGCTGTGGGGCTGAACCCGCCCCACTCGCCGGTGAGGCAGGCACGGCCGTCCCGCACTCCGCTGTCTGTCTTCCGTCCCGCACTCTCCAAATTATCTCGGTCTGATTTCCCACTCGCCTCTGTTTTTTCTTGTTCTCTGTGTTCCACGGTGATTCTCCGTGGGTTCACACTGCCGTTCCTGTGGGGGAGCAATCCTCTAGCGTTGTGGCAGGTGGAGATCCATGCCTTCCTCTCCGGGAGCATGAATCCAGGAGGTCACCTCCACTCCGCCATCTTGCCGCCAGCCTAAAATTTCCATTTTTTACCTGAGTTGTTTATACAGAAGTGTTCCTACAGCTCTTCTCTCCAAGAGATTATGTAAATGTATTGGGAAGATGGTTATCACTATTGGCTTTAGGGGTGAACATTGATCTCTGCCTTTGTTGCTACCATTGATGACAAGCCAGAGGCTACTGTAACTCACATTCTATTCTCTTAGCACAGGCTGTCAGGACAAGATCTGGGCTATATGCCCATTGATCCTGATAATCCTACTCACTTTAATTTTTAACAGTGTTTCAGGTCCTCTTGGGCCTGGCTGTGACTTCCAGTATTCCTGGCAAGCTCATGGCAAGGCCATTGTTCTCTCACAGTGGTGATCACACAGGCAAGCTTGCATCCCAGAAATATCTCTTCTATACTACCCAGGAGCTGAGGGAGAAGGGCAGACACTTTCTCTGGCTCTGCCTTTGCCCAAACATGTCACAACAACACATCTGCTCTATGCAGCCAGCTGACAGCAGCAGAAAAAACTGGAATCAAGGCACACATCATCTGCTCTGTGCTTCTACCTCAAGTGCTCTGACTGGATCTACCTCTTCCCTTTGAGAGTCAACCCAAACCTAGGTGAGTGAAGATTTTTGTGCAATGATCTGTCTCAATGGGAAAGCCGAAAGAAAAAACAGAAAACAAGAATCATGGAAAGTAGAGTGAAGGTTATTCATTCACTTGTGCTATCATTCATTCATTCATCATATTTTTTATGCTATATTCTATATAATTCTGTCACAATTAAGAGTATACTCTTAATTTGTATTTTCCTTGGTGGGATGTGCCATAAGCCTACTAGTCATTTAATATGGTATATGCCCATTATAGAGTTATTAATAGCATTATGGCTAGTAATTACAAATAGGTATTATGCATCTATGGTAGCTTATGTTTAATCATGAGAGCAATCCTTGTTTGAATTAGTGATCTTATCTGCTTATGTTATCTTATTTTATTATTTTATCTTATTTTGTTTCAGTTGTATTGTGTTAGATCTTTGAAAACCAGAGTCCCCTTTTTGCTAAATTGCTACATAATCACATGATTTAGAGGGTCACTCAATTCATGTTTCTGGGTATCAGTTCGTTATCTGGAGATTCAGTTGACAACTTGAAAAGTCATTTTTAGTTCTAAAAGCCTATGATACTTTTACTTTAAAAATCCCATTAGAATTTTGACTTCAAATGCAATAACACTCATCAATCCTGCCTGGGCTCTGCAGATGGTTCTTTATAACCTTCAGTATATCTGCAGTTGAATGATTTAGTGTTGGTGTATATCGGTTTGAATTAAAGAAAAAGGAGAAGAAGAAACAGGAAGGAGAAAATATACCAATACAGATTCTATAGGCATTAATTTCTCAGTGTTAGAATGGGTTATGTGCTACAAGAAGTTTATGAGAACTTCTGTTTCAAACCCCTGTGTTGTAATATTGATTTTCAAAGAATAATTATTATTTGTAGAAATAATAATGTTATTTGGAAATAACAATTATTTCCAAAGAATAATTCCAGTTTTGACAGGACTTGGAAATACCTGAGTAACCTTCCCACATGCCTATGGGGCAATTATACTGTATCAATTTACTGTATACTGTACAATATACTGTACTGAAACTACATTTCCCAGAATTCATTCCCTGAATGGTTTTAGGTCTGCGTTGGCCACAAACAACAACATTTTGCGTGAAGTTTGGAAGACAGAAGTAAAGCAGTAGCCGTATCTTTATGCTTCAAAGTTCTATGTAGGGCTTCAAATACTGTGGCATCTGGCACATGTCACTCATTTGTTAGCTTACTTTGTAAGTATAGGGTAACATCTGATCCTGTAGCTTCCTCACCTTCCACCGATTCTTTTCTTCCGGCAACTTCCAGTTCTGAACTGCATGAGTGGTCAGGTCCCTGGTGAAGGGCATCAGCCTCCCCTATGAGCCATGACATCTAGGTTGGAGATGGTGAGAAACACACGTGTTCCAGTTTGTCCTCATGTGTTTCACTTTTTCCTCATGCTTTTGCACAAAATACCTTCTTCCCCAGTTGCCAGTCTGGCTGACGTTTATTTATTTTTATTTTTTTTAATTTTTTTTTACTTTTTTTGGGGGGGTCATCCTTGTGCGGGGGCCATGCTAATCTTCTCTGTATTGTTCCAATTTTAGTATATGTGCTTCCAAAGCGAGCACTGGCTGACCTTTAGAGACATCAGATTCAAAAAGAAGCACAGAACTTAAATCTTGCATATCTTCCTTTCTTTCTGTTCTGATAGTTATGTAAGATTTAATCCAAATAATAAATCCCTTATTCTAGCTCTATTCTGTCCGATGTGATAGCCACTAGCATATTCAGTACTTAAGGGTAACTAGTCTGAATTGAATGTGCTATGAGTATAAAATATACTCTAGATTTCAAAAATTTAGTGTGAAAAAAGGAAAATTGATAATATTACATGTGATTATATGTTGAAATAATATTTTTGAAAATATTGTTTTAGAGAAAATACATTAAAATTAATTTTCTTTCTTTTTTGATTTTAAAATATGACTACTGGAAAAATTAAATTGCATGCACAGCTTACATTTGTGGCTCGCATTATATTCCTACTAGATAGGGCTGTTCTAGATTTCTCATAGTAGTTTTCATTCTCTGATCAAAAACTAAATATCTTTAATATCCCCTGTTCCCTATAGAGATGAATAATATTACAGAAAGTCCTCAAATGATATTTAATTGTTCAATTGTATTTGAATGTTGTTTTTCATATGATCATACTGTAAGAATGGTGAAGTATAATAACATTCCCTTCCATGGTCTCCCCCAAACAATCAATCTCAACTTAGAAAATTGTCTGTGGGTAAGTCTTTAGTTGACTATATCATTCTGAACAGTGGATTCATTAATTTATTTATTCATTCAACAAATATTCTCCAAGTACCACCTTAAGTATCAGTTACTCTTCTAGGTACTGACTGGTTGGAGGGAAGGAGGCAGATATAGCTTTGAATATGATACAAAAGCATTCTGCTCTGTATGAAATCAGTATGTCAAAGAGATATCTTCACTCTCATGTTATTGCAGAGCTATTCACAAGAGCCGAGATATGGAATCAACCTAAGTGTTCATCAACTGATGCATGGATAAGGAAAATGTGGTATATATACACAATGAGGTTTTAGTCAGTCTAAAACAAAGAAGGAAATCTTTTCATTTGCAGCAACATGGATCAACCTGGAGGACATTTGTTAAGCTAAAGAAGCCAGGCACAGAAATACAAATACCATACAATCTCATTTATACATGGAGTGTAAAAGATGAAATGCATAGAAACAGAGAGTGAAATGGTGGTTAGCAGAGGCTGGGGGATGGAAGGAATGGGAAAATGGTACTCACAGGACAAAAAATTTCAGTTAGACAGGAGGAACAGGTTCAAGAGAATTATTATTGTGTACATCATGGTAACTACAGGTAATAATGTTATATATTTGAGAATTGCTAAGAGAGTAGATTCTCACCACAAAAAAATAAATACATGAGGTAATACATATGGTTAAATAGCTTGCCATTCCACAATGTACACATATATCAAAACATGATGTTGTATACTATAAATATATTCAATTTTACCTTGTTAATTTAAAAAAATAAAATTAAATAATTAAGTAATTTTTAAAAAATAAGGGGCCCTACCTTGATGGAATTTTGAGTTTAACAGTGGAAGGCAGATCATAAATTCTCCTGAGCAAAATAAGAAAGAATAATATGATAGTGACTTGAAAAGGTTTTTTTAATATGATTTGGAAAATGGTCATTTCTTTTCCAAAGTATTAAGAGATGTAAACTTATATTGTAATAAAAGGAATTAATTTATTGATACAAAAAGTTTACTTAAGCAACAAGGAGGAAATCATGGAAAACTATGAATACAGAAGAGGGGTTGACTGCTGTTGATAATCAAGATGTGACTAATCGGATGACAGAACTAGCATGTTCAAGTTTAATGTTAAAAATGCAAGGCTTACCAGAGTCTTAACTTCATTTTTAATTCTAGACAGAAAGTAGAGGATCAATTATAGTTTTATGAGCAAGTATGAAGGAATCATACCTCTTGGTGCTTTTAAATGTATGTCTTAATATTTAATGTGTCCATAAGATGCTTTGAAGGATGTAGTTTATACAATTAGAACATTTAAGAGGGATGAGTCATAGCTCATGAATCATGTTTGTAATCTCTTTTGAAATTCAAAATCATTAGCAGACTTTCAAAATGCATGTTCAAGTTCCAAGGAAAATGTGAGAGGACAAACCTCTCATCATAAAGAAAATAATATCATGAACATGTTTCAGAGAAAAATAGTATTTCTTATAGACTTCAGTGTTAAAAATCGTACGTAATTGCAAGAAAAGAAATTCACTGGATCTGACATTTTTCCTTTGGGTTAGTCTATGAGTTTTCTATGAATGGTGTCAGCTTTCTACTTGCGCCGAAAACATTCAGCGGTTCATTGCCAAAGTGGTTTTGACAAACTTTTTCATTGTTGCCAATTCTCCTGGTGGTGTGCTCTCAGCGTTTGCCTTTGAATTTCAAATGGTTGTAAAACTCCAGGGGTTCACACTCTGTGAATGAAACAAGACAAGAAGATGTCAGCAAAACTGTTTAGCTGCATTTCATCATTTTTTTTTTCCTTCTTGGCTCCAATGTGGCTTGAGACCTGGCATACTGTATGATACAGTAAAGTGTTAGACAGAAAGTGCTAACCCAGTCAGAAACAGTGAATCCTACAAGGCAAAAGTAATAAGCTACTAGAAAGGCATTGCCGACGCCTTGTCATGCCTTCAGGCCTAGAAAACAATTATAAAAATGGTACATTTGGAAATCACTGTGTCCCAGGCAGAAGCAATAAATTGACTGAGTTAATGTGCCTGATTTGACTACTGATACAAGCATGAGCTAGATGGCAAATACACCTCAACAAGAAACACAAGAGTTTAGTCTGTATCCAGATGTTATTCAAATACACAACTGTTAGGCATTGCATTGCCAACATTTAGTGAATTTAATCCTTTCAGCCCCTACATTATTTGCTTCATGGTGACAACTGCAGCAACCTCATTCAAAAGCTTAACCAGTACCACATCAGTGGTGAAATCCCGCTGCTTACAGTTACGCTAGCTTTTTAAATAAAGCTAAATTATTTCAAACATGTTGAGGAATCTGATTCATATTTTCTATAATAGCACCAGGATTCTGCTTTTAGGAATTCTACCCGAGTCCAAAAAAAATGTAATATGTAATAGATTATATTAGACAATCACAAGAGAAACCAGGGTTCGAGGTTTTACATGTCAACTTTCATTTAGGATGTTGGGATAAACATAAATGTGTGTACCACCAATTCAAGTAGGTTTCTTGTAGTTATGAGGGCTTAAACATAAAGATTGTCATTTGAGATGACATTAATATACATTAATACCACAGCACATCTGAGGTTTTCATATATTTCCTTGTTTTGTTTTCTGCTTCATCAGTGCATCTGGCCAAACATGATAAGTGGTTGACTAAACAACAGGATCCTACAATTGCTCACTTTTGTGTGGTTTATATTTTCCTTCTGTATTTCAATTTGCTGCAGGGAAGATTAATACCTTAGATAATATATCTGGAATGCAGTAAAAGTGTGTATTTTCAGTGAATGACTCAATTCATTGAAGGAACAACGAAGCTATATGAATGCTCTCTTGGATGTAGGACAAAATCACTTAACCTCTGTCGTGTCTTTTGTAGGGTGGTGTAGGTTATGGAGTTGCACTCAGCAGCTGATTTCAGGAGAGTAATTAGGAAAAGAGCCAATTTTCTATTCACTGAACTCTTTCTGAAGCAGAATAAAAGACATACAGCCTTTCTTTTCCACTGACCCATTGCAAAAGTCTGTAAATGCTTTGCTTTATCCTGTTCCCTTAAGAGACTCTTGAATGGTGAGATTTAGTTGCAAAAATATACAATAATGTGCCAGCCAAACGTACAATTTATTAACATACTCATGTTGCCATTTTAGTAGACGGGGAAAGGACTATGGCAGATAAACACTTTCTCAGACCTCTTAATCAATTTTTCGTTAGCTTTCTTATAGATGGAAATGCCTATTTCTATTTATAGACTTTCATTGCTTTTCAAATATATTGTTTCACATGGGAAAAGAATTTGATCATACAGACAATATATCTCAGCTGATTTTACGTGCATGAGTGCTATCTTCATATTGATCTTTTTAAATTGCTATCATATTTTGTGCTGTGTCTAAAGGCACTCAGTGTTTCTTTTAATATAATATACAAGGGAACCTTGATGTTCACCTCCTCTTTTCACTAACAATCCTTTGTATTTCTTAGTCTTACTTCTCTTAAATAACAGAATAGCTGATGTGTACACATTCCATCTTGTAGGTGCAAAAACGTCTTAGTCTCCTTTATTTTTTGTAAGAAATGTTCTAATTCTCTTGAGTTTTCAGTCTTCTCAGCTCTTCCAAGTTAAAACTGGATCTTTGTTTTTAACTCAAAATATTCCTAAAAAAGGTAAAAAAAGAAATAAAAAATAAAAACCTCTGTGATTTAATCCTAGTGGGGTATTCTTTCCCTCCTCAAATCTGCATGTGAGGGGAAGTGTGCATGGGCGTGTTTGGCCAGAGACACATGTGGTACAGCTGCTGCACTTTGGTCCTCTAGACCTTTACTGGTCTATACAGGGGCCAGGTGGGCCCCATCCTCTTCTCTTTGAGTCAGGCTCTGGTGTCCACTGAATGTTGGCTGGTCCTGCCTGTTTCTTGTGAGTGGCTTGTTGCCACCTGACATAGAGCAGTGGCAAGAGATCCAATTTTGTAGTTCCTGTATTCCAATCCCAGACCTTTCTAGTCTGCCAGTTCTGTTACCATACTCCATGACCCTCCAAAGTCTAGGAAACTTCAGTTTATTTTGACATCATGTTGGTTCCTGGAGGGCTGCTCTTCAGACCAACAGTTTACACATCTGCCTTAGCTCTAACCCCTCCACACCTCAGAATGCCGTGTAGAATACAGGACTTTGCTAAGGACAATCGTTGTTGGTACTAATGTTATAGTTTTCTTCTCTTTCCTCTATCCTATCGACTAAAATAAAATTCTCTGGAAGCTCTACTACTGGAAAGATAATATTCTTAGTAATATTTCTCAACCTTTTTTTTTTTTTTACCATGGCCCAGGGAATATCTCTTTGATATTTGATATAGTAAAAATGAACTTTGGAACTTAGAAAAATATTTTTCTCAGCATGGCCTAGACATAAAATTATTGTAATTCTTTGGATTCCCAAAATATTAAGTTTGAGATTAAAAATGACCAGTAACCCTTTTATTCTAGGCCATATTGTTTCCTCTTGAAGGAATGAATGCCTTTTGTTTAGCAGCTATAAATTATCAAAAGAGCATGATTGAAAAGGAAACAAACATATATGAGAAAATATTTAAAATATATGTAATTTGGGGGGCTTGACATATTTATTCATTTAATCATTTGGATTCTGGATTATAAGCTACCCAGATCTGGCTCCTCTGTTTACTATGTAATTATAAGCCTTACTTGCTCTCTTTGTGCCTCAATTTCTGTGTATGTAAAGTAAGGACAATAATAGTATCCACGTAATCACACACAAAGATATTATTAGTAAATGAACTAATTATTAGTAAATGAGCTAATTAATTGTAAATGAACTAAGGCTTATGATGTGTTTAGAATCCTTCCTGGCATATTATAAGCTCTATATAAGTAGTTAATAATATCGATAATGACAATGGTAATAATAAGCAAATAAGATAAAAAGTTTAGTTACTAAAACACACACACAGACAAAATTCCATCAACAGGAAGAAAATAACATAAATAAGAACATAAAAATCTGAAGTTGAAGCCTAAAGGAATTTTGGAGCCGAGAAATTGGACATATTCCTTTATTGCAAAATAATGATTAGACATAAAAAAACAAATTAAAAAATAAATAAAAATTAAACTGAGTACCCACTATGTCAAGTCTATTCTAGGTATTGGGGTTACCACTGTAAACAAAATAAGTTTCTTGTTCTAAGTTGCATAAATTCTTGGTGTGTGCAAGAAGGCTACTAAACAAGTAAAAGTGAATAGAACAAATTAAAATATTGATAAGTACTCCAAAACGTAAGCTAAATAAATAGTACAGGTTAATGTGATGAAGAGTACCAATGGGAGAGGTAGAGATTAGATGCCATATTCGAGAGGGCATCTCTGAAAAGGGGCCTTTTAAGCAGAAACCAAAATGATGGGAAGAAGCCAGTCTTGGGAGGATGTGAGAGCAAAGACACCAAGGGAACACCAAGGGCAGAGAGAGAATGAGCTCAATGTTTCCAAGAATCACAAAGGGCTCTGTGGAGTGAAGCCTTGGGAGCTAAAGCAGAAGAGCGACACATTCTGTTTTATGTTTTTAAAGGAAAGCTTTAGCTGCTATGAAAAGAATAGATCGCATGGGGCTAGTGTAGATGCAGGTATACCATGTAGGAGGAAATAGTTGTAGTTCAAATGAGTGATTGTGTCAGCTTGGACAAAATCAGCAATAGTGGTAATTGACAGAAAGAACTACATATCATGAATCTCGAAAATGAATTTTGACATTTGCTGAGGAACTGCATGCAGGAAAAAATGAGCCGCTCCAGCCAAGAGTCAGACATCTACCACACTTCTGTCATTAGCACATAGTTTTTCCATGTTCTCTTTTATACATGAGTAGAACCCCAACTTTCACTACTTGTTGAGTTGCTTTGGGGTCCCCAGATTCTAGTGGATCTTATACTGGCCAGCAAATTGACTCTAAAAGGCTACTGAAAAGGGAAATTAATGTATACATTTGAAAAGAGGCTAAGTATATGTTTGAAAACAGGACTCACAATGTTACTCGAGAATTACACCAAGTGTGACACTGAAGACATGAAAACCATCATGATGTTGATTCTAAGACAGTAAAATTTCGAGTGTACATTTTATACATTGTGTAGAAGAAAATCAATCAAGCACCATTAATATAAACCTTTACTGAAAATGCCAAGCATGAAAAGGCTCCAAATGAACATTCTAACTTGGGGCAAAGGGCAGAAGGTTTTAAGGAGGTTTAACAGGAGGTCTGAGATGAAGTTCAGCTAGTTTTAAGAGTAGTTTGTCATGGATAATTCATGAAAAGGAAGGAATTGTTTGTGCAGATCACCAGCTATCATTTAGACAATAACGATTTGTCAAGAGGAGTTGGGATAAAGCAGTTCGGAGCTAAGGTCATGTCGAAGAGGGGATGGGAAAAAGGCATGGGAAGTACTATGGAAAATTCTCTGTTCTTCTGTGTCTGTCAAGATTGCATTTTGATTTCTAGACTACTTTACATGAACTCTGTTGGATATGGAGGGGTTGATTTTGTAGTAAATATAGATGTAGAGAAGTAACTATGAGGGCAAGGAAAGAGAGGGCTCAAGGATGGTACCTTGATTTGGGGCTATTCATTGATTCTATTATTACCTGCTGTCTCCAGAGAAGTATTAACGGAAAATTCTGTCACGCAGAAAAAGGAATGTTTGAGCCACTAAACTAATACATGCACACACTGGCTTGGAAAAGTTGTACTGCATTCTGATGAGGCTGTCTTGTTGAGACAGCAGGGTAGATCACATTCCTGGGAATTGGGACCTAGACTCTCCATCCAATCTATTAATCATTCTAGACTTCCTGTCAGTTATTCGTGGAAGAAAGTGTGGTTTTAAAACAAAAATCAGAACTCAGAAGGTAATTCTAAGGCAGGCTGGAGAAGAGCTGTCTTCTCTCTTTGGGCCTCACTCCTTTGAATGCAGATTTTAAGGAGGGCTGGTGCAGGTTTCTCTGAAGCAACTTCTGAGATGACACCTACCACAGCACTGAAAGTCAGTACTTTAATGCGGCTGGGTTGAAAGCTTCAGAAAACAAAACGGATAACATTAATTAGTGAGTTTAAATATACTGGACATATCCTCTTTGCGTTATCCTATAGGCTTAGGAAGAGAATTTTGTTTTTGTGGCTTAATTTTTGTTGTTGCTTAAATGTCTCAAACTGTTCTCCTCTGAGTTATAAGGTAGATTCTCTTGGAATAAAGAATTAATAAGCCACAATGCCTTTCCAAGGGTAAAAAATTCCCAGTAAATGAGAATTAGGGTATTCCCTTGTGAAATTTCTCCCAACTGCCACTTTGAAGAAGCATGTATTGATTTCAAGAAACTAAAAAAAGGAAGCTTCCTGGGACAAGGAGCACAATCCAAATAATAGCTATAGAGAAAAAGAAGAGGAAGATGGAGGAATGGCCAAAGTCATTTTAGTTATTCTACTACTCTTCGGATCTGCAAGTTTCCAGAACAACCCAAGATATGCACCTCTCTTTGGCTCTGTGTTTCACAAACTACAAAATGATGGGTCAGTATAGATATAACTTCTATCACTTCCCACTTAGGGCATCCCCTTTTACAAACAGACAATACTACACCTTTGCAGTCTCTTGTCCCTGAGGACACTTCGTGTCAAAAAGTAGAGATTACTTAATGATCTCTCCATTCCTTTCTCATCATAGATACAACCACCAAGACTAAAAGCATAACCATGCTCAACCTTTCTGTTGCCAGGTTTGCAGGCTAAACCTGTTTCTCCCAAGCTATCACTTCTTATAACCCTTGAAATCTGAAATACCAGCATCTGTGTCACGGAAAAGACCACACAATTACTAACACTTTATTTCTCCTAGAAATCCTGTAAGGCAGAGAAGAAGATAGACTGTACGTTCAGCCCTGAAGAGGAAATTGCTCCCTAATGAGGGCAAAGCATTCTCCTGTCCCTCAGCTGCCCCCACAGGCTCATTCACAGTTTTGATTCCGGGTCACACTTTTCCGCCTATGGACACAGTCCCAGGCTTTCTCCATCTCAGCCATTGTCTGAGGCTTTTGTCCATGCATCAAGTTAAATGAAGCTAAGAAATCAAAAAAATCACATAGGTTATATTTTTCACTTACCTTCAGTAACGTGTAGAGAGGAACGATCTATTGTACAGTTTCCTGGCTGAAAGAAGCTATTATGATTGTCCATTTAGTTCTATCCATAGTACATAGGGCTGTCACACTGCCCTTGGGCACCTTTAAACTGTAACGACTTAGTTTTAAGATACAATAGAAACCACCTAAAAATGGCATATTGAAGCAGCTTTATAGCAGTTTGAAATCTATATCATATAATTGTTCAAAATGATGATTTCTTATTTGAGATTCTGAGATGAATGGGAAATAGCGACAGGTATGGAAATTCTAAACAGTGTGCTGTGGAAGGCAAAACTGAATTCAGTATTTTCTGGGTGGAGACAATTAGGTGCATCAGGTATGTGCGGATTCTTTCCACTGTTTTAACAGCTTAAGTGACTCATGTTTTAAATCTGCAAGGCAGAAATGTACGGAAACTTCAAATGCCCTTCTATCACTCTCATCACTCAAAACAGAGGAGCTCTCTGTTAGCCTGCCTAGGCTAAATATATGTTGATTATATAAAATTGAGAGAAACTGTTTATGTACCTTACATTATCATTTGCAGACTCCTCACCAGCCCTTTTGTGTGTGTGTGTGTGTGTGTGTGTTTTCTTTCTTGGGTTTAAGCATTTTTTTACAGCCCCAGGATTGGCCCCCAGAGAGTCTTAAGTCACAGGCATCATTACTGTGTACCAGTTGCTCAAGTACATCTTGAGATTCTATCAAAGTATTTTCTGAAATTGTTCACATGAGAATTGTATCTCCTCCTGGGATAGGAAATGAAAAAAAACATGTTAGGGCAAGTAGTTACAGTTCTTATACTGTTGAGTAATATTCTTTATGATAGTGATTTAATTACATTGATTTATTGATTTTGCTGCAGTTCAGTTTGAAAGTGTTTGGGATGAGTCATAACCACAAAGGGACTGTAAGTCAGGACTGACTAAAAGAAGCTTTAACTTATGCCTGATGTTAAGAAAAAAAACAGAAAAGAAAAAAGAAGAAGGAAAAACTGAAGGAAGAGTAACTAGGGATTGTGGCAATGACTCTTCTTCTTTTTTTTCCTTTGGATTGTTTTTTTTCTCCAAAGGAATACACATAGATTTTATAGCAGTGAGTCCCAGGCTTCAGTGTGTACAAACAGCTCCTAGAGTTTCCTGTTAAATGTGCAGATTCCAGAGTCTCCGCCTGGAGTTTCTGACCTCACAATTGGTTGTTGTTATTATTGTTGTTATAGTTGCTGTTTTGTGGTATGTGTTGTGATCGATCTGTATGTTTAGTCAGCACTCAAGTTGATTTTTATATGGATAGTACAGAGACCGCACATTAACATTTGCCACATCTGTAGGTGCCCCGATACTGTGTGCCAGGTCCCTGTGCTCTCTAGTTAAACTAATGATGTAACCCTGTAAATCTACATAGACCATAGTAAGGATTAAACAGAACACACAGGATATCAGGTAGTGCATTGCATGTAGTAGATACTCCATAGAATGTTGGGTCAATTTCTCCTAGCTCCTTTACCAATCACATATCCTTAAACATGACTTAATGAGTTGTTTGTAAAACAGGGATTGTGTAAATTAGTAGACTGAGTCAACTGCTAATGTGGTCTCAAGGAACACTGCTTTGAGTTTTGCTGAATCTCATGAGATAGTACCTCAATTTGATTACATCATTTTAGGATCTCAGATACATCTTTTATTAGTGTTGTTCATGGGTGATGAGGCCTGTGCTGGAGGACTGAGTCATGCTAAATAAAACATTCAAAAATCTAAGGTAAATAAGAAATTGCTAGATCATCAAACTTATAGTGAGAAATAAGACATTTATACTGGCAGTTACACCAACATATTTACAGTCAATGATCTCTGTCCCTGTATTTGAACTGCACGGGAACCAAGAAAAAAAAAATCAGAACTGAAAGTAATAATTTGCTTCTAGAAATCACTGTCAAGGAGAGATCATAAATATTTGAAGCCCATTTGATTGGGCTTCATAAATTGATGGTTGCTTGGGGAGAAAGGAATCAGAATGAGGAAAATTAGGTTAATTAAAATTTTACTGACTTTGGAATAAGATGTTCTGAGAAAGCAACTAAAAAAGTCTAGTTCTGCATAAATACTCAAAATAACTTGAATACAACCCATCCTTTAGCTCCAGCTCCTTCTTCCTTGATGAGGAGCAGCATTTCCTTCTCAGAGTGTGCATCTGCCAGCCTTGATATGTGCTCTTAATTGTCTGCTGGACTAATTAAAACATTGACAAGTTCCAGCAAAGCATCTGCAGGAGTCAGTCTCTAAGAAAAACATTGCGATAGGTGTGAATCTTAGGCCAATAACTCAGTTATGCAAAATATATAATTTGGTTTTCTATAACAACACTTAATTTTATTTTTACACTTTATCTCAGCAGATTGTAAGGAAACTTTTCATCAATCATTAACATCACTGTACATTTACTCCCAGAGAATATTATCAGAGGTATTTTGCTCCTAATGCCCTGCTGCAATCATAAGTGATTATGAAGTTGTTTCAACTGTTCAGGCAAGAGAGCATTTGTATTAAGATTTCACTTAGGAATTAGTGTAGCTTTATAGTCATTCTTGTTTTTTTTCTTGAGATTTTTAGTTATATATGTTGTTTAGCAAAATTTTACTTTATTTTATGTAATCATTAAGAGTTGGTTTCTTTCTACAACTCTTCAAAGAAGTAGCCCCATTTTATAGATACATATATATATGTATATATAAAATATTTAAAATAATTCTTTCTTTGTTTTGGTAATCTACAAAAAGAACATTTTACAAGACACTAAGCAAAATTATGCAGGTTGACACAACTTTCTTTAGTGAGACACTGAGAATCTCTCATGATTAAGGTTATTTCTTTAGCGATTGCCCAAAAAAAGATTTGGCAAGATTTGGTTTAAGTCCATGAGCTTTTTAAACCATATTCATCTAAACCACCAAAATTGATCTAAGTTATACTACCTTACAGTTCAATAATTTTCTCTATTGTAGTTGCCCATCTGAAGTTTATTACATCTATTGCTTGTTTATGATAAAATTTTTAATTTCCAGGATTCCTAATTGGTACTTTTATATCTCAGCTCATTCCAGATTTATATCTACCTGTGTTTTGTTCCATAATTTCCGATTTGTGATTTATGAATATTATTTCTTCCTTTATATTTCTGAATACTTTAAGGAGATTCATTTTATGGCCCTTTTAAAAAAAATGCTATGTTATCTGCATACCCTCATAAGTTTATTCTCTCTTCCTGAGTATTTTAATGATTTTTAAGTTACTAGTTTTTCTTTGTGCTTTAGACCTTGATATGCCAATTCATCTTGAATAGGTGTTTGTGTGTACATGGGCACATATTTATTTTCTATTACCCATGCCCAACCATCTGTGTTTAGTGGTTTCTACCCTACAAATTGAGAAACTACATTTATATTGGAGTTTCAGTGTTCTCATCTTGTACACATATCACAATCAAGTTCCTGAATCTAGATGGCTTTCCTTGGTACCAATAGAGTGGACATCTGTATTCCCTCCAGCTTTCCTGGGCAGCAACCCTAGGCAGTGACTGTGGCTTTTTTATGTCGACTTTTGTGGGTGTTTCAAGATTTCTGCATGGCTCTTTCTCACTGCCACATACAGGATAGCTTGGTAGCTTCTACTTTGATAGTCTTCCAACTGCCTCCAACAGCTTTTGATCTAGAAAATTCACAGCTCTGTCACTCAGGCTCCATTTATTGTTGTGAGTTTCAGTCCCACTTGTGTTTCATTGAGATACCTATATGGTGTAAAAATACTTTAGCTATCAAATGCCAGGTATTTAGAACTAAGGGAGGGAGAGATTTCACATAAAGGTACAACAATATCTTGACAAGAATTCACAAGTATAAATATTCTGCATTCATAGTTCTTTTGAACACAAATTCAAAGGCAAAAAAATGCTAAATTGAATACATTGCTCTAGACTATGCTACCTTTCAAATATGTATAAATTTAACTTACAAGGAACATTAATACAAGGAATTATCTAGGTATCTCTTTCAATTCAAAATTATTTCTTCCCTTTATTATTGTCTCTCTCCCCTACCCCTCTCTTTACTTATTTATTTAATTTTTTAGAAACAAGATGTTGCTTTGTCTCCCAGGCTGGAGTGCAGTACCCTAATCATAGCTGCCTCAAACTCCCGGGCACAAGGGATCCTCCTTCCACAGCCTCACAAGTAGCTAAGAATACAGGTGCATGCCACCATGCCTGGCTATTTTTTAAATATATTTTTTGTAGAGAGAGGGTCTTCCTACATTGCTGAGGCTTGTCTTGAACTTCTGGCCTCCAGCAATCTTCCTGCCTCAGCCTCCAAAGTACTGGGGTTATAGACATGGGCCACAGTGCTTCTTTTTGTTTCTTTTATGCATTTTCTGAACTTTATTTTCATATAGCAAACTTTAAAATTTAAAAGTTGTTTCTCAAGTCAAATTTCTCCTTATAAACTTGTCTTATTATCGGGGGTTCACAACGTCCCCAATAAAGATAGGGTCCCCTGGCAGAATGTGTTGCAAGAGATGAAACAAACAGAGACACAGACACAAAAATAGCATTTAAAAGAGCAGAGAAATCAGGGGACCACCAGCACTCTGGTGCCAAGGTGGCAGTGACTGAAACCCAGCATTTACTTTTTATTCTCTTTGCCATGCTGCACAATACAATGATCTCATGTGAAAAAATCATGGGATACAATGATCAAAGGTCTCAGGGATCCCCCCCAAATCACAAGGTGTCCTAGCTAATTTGCTTTTCATTTCTAGAAGTGAAAAACACATAATTCTTTGGTAGGTACAACCCTTTTGATCAAGGTAAACTAACTAATTTTATCCCAAGCTCAGTCTGTACACATGGATATCAATCTTCTGACTTCAGTAGCTGTGACCCATTTGATCAAGGAACAAAGAAACTACATGCTTTCCACTGGGAGACTGGCTTTACATTAACTGAGGCATTGTAGAGAGAAGGGGAGGGAAGGAACTTGGCCCAGTGTTCTAACAATGGAAGCCTTAAGACCCTTCTCCTGGGCTGACATATGGCAATCTACCTCTACATCCTTGAGAAGTTTTCATGTCAGGTCGCTCCGCGGCTTTTCATGCATGAGACCCGTTAGGCTCTGAGGTTGGAGCATACTTTGCTGTACTCCCAGATCACTGATATATGTCCCCCAACTAGGCAGTTAACATCTGCCCTTATTTCAGGCTTCTGCTCAGGCAGTTCCTTCACCTCCTGTCCTCTCACAGCCTCAGACATAGCATTCCTGTCTCAGTGGTCTTAATCCCATCATCATATAATACAGACTTCTCAGTCATCAGGTTCAACTCTGAGGTCTACCATTGGAACGTTCCTCTTCATTCAGTTCAAAATATCAGGGGGATGGTTTGAGCAAAGAGTTCATTTTCCTAGTTGGGTCAGGTGACCATTGAACGTGGATAGAATGCTATAAAATAGAGTTTCCTAACCTTTTCCGAATAAAACTTTTTGTGTATTGTTGTTGAAAGTAGGAGGAAATCAATTTTGCATGTTCATCAAAATAGCAGATCATACCCTTTTAGGTAATGCTTTACCAGTTTTCATTCACTGTAAGTACCATGTTTATAAAGTAGTGAGTTAAAACTTCAGTGTGTCAATTACAGATTATTCAAACAGTTCTTTTCATTTTGATGTTTCTTGAAAAACTAATGTTTCATAATCTCTTTTAAAGTTAAACTGAGTCAAAAATATCAGCATCTGAAATTTTACCCTACTAACAAGCTGATATATTAGCCTGCCACAATTTCAAGATGCTAGCAGAAGTCATAAGGGTCCTGGATCAGAGACAAAGGATTTTACTGCTCATAGCAACAGCGGTAGCCAGAGCCTCCTGCTGGTTTACATCAGTTCTCTACACCACCCAAATCCTACTGTCGAAATGCAAAGGGCCCATCTTGGATGCTTGTACCTAAAATTGGTTAACGTTGCCAGATCGGAACACTGCTTAAGAGATTCACCACCTCTTCAGAAAGCAGAAGCAAGCGTATTTTTGTCTGCATGGAGAGTCAGGTGGGAAAGGGGCTTGGCAGAAAGAGAAAAGTGGTGTCACCTAATCTATCAAGGTTTCCCTGCAACTACAACCCTGAGAAATGTTCCTGGTAAAGAACAGTTAGGTCATTACCTTCTAGATTTACCCAGCAAGAACTTTCAAGGCTGTGCAAAGTTCATGGGGGATTGCCTCTTCCCAAACCAAATAAGGCAGAGCAATGGAATGACACTTACTAGATATTTAAAGAATACTGCTATTAATAATAAAAATGAACATCCAACCATTACTAACTATTGTGCTAGGCACTTTATTTTATCACGGTTAGCTTTTATCATTACCCCCTTGAACTTTTAATCACTCGTTTTCAGATAAGGAAGTCAAATCTTAGATATTTTAAGTCACTTGCCAGTACAGACAGAAAAAAAAAGAAAGTTAGAAATATCTTTAAAATGACTTTTAAAAATTAATGATAATGGCAACTACAACCCCAATAACAATAATAGTAAGATTTTATGTGACAGGTATAGATTTATTTTTTAACTTAATTTTCACAATACACTGAGGTCCATTATTAGCTTTTTCTAGTTCAGGATACTGAGATTAGGGAGGTTAAGTACTTTGCCCAGGCTAAATACAGAGGGAAAGATAGCATTCTTAATCCCTTTGTTGTATTGTCTCCCAAAAAATAATTATGGCTTCATATTAAGTAAAATATCTTTCTCTTCTACTATATGCAACACATGCAGTTTTTGTCCATGCTATTTCATACAATTGCAGATTTTAAAATTTTATTAATTTCTCTGTTCTGGTATGCCAATGAACTACTCTGCTTCAAATCTTGACATTATTAATAAGAAAATCTTTTTTCATTCTTTTTGGTCTCCTATTTTCCAAAAAAAATTAAAAAAAGAAGAAGGAGGAAAGAAGATCTATGTTCTGGAGTTAATCATGGAACACCAGTGTTTCTTTTGTGTTTTGTGGCAATGTGGGAAAGAATAAAAGCTGAGCAGACTATTGTGGGTGCCATATGAAATACATTATTATTATACTTTTCGAATCTGGCCTTCTACTCTGCTACTCAATCACTTTTTTCAAGGACAGCAAAGTCTATGACCAAGACTGGCAATAGCTAAAGCATTCCAGAAATAAAGGGAGATACCAGAATGAAAACTTAATATATGTAATAATATATAGAAATTACATTCACTAGAATGCCTATTGAGAAAGTATTGAAATTGTTAGGGAAAAAATATATGATAAGATACTTGAAGGGGGAGTTAAGAGAAAACACATTGGCTTTCATAACGATTTATAATACCTGAACTATTTTCTAAGTAAGTATCCCTCAGAGGTCATTTGTTTTACTAAGCACTACAATAGGATTTATTTCACCAATGTGAGGCTTGTAGCTGAACTGTCCCTCCTCACCATCCTCCTCCGGAATTAGAAGTTTTCTTGTGGGAATTTTGGTAGGAAAGTGATAGAAGTTGTCAAGCCCAGATGCATTAGAGAATAAAGAACTGGGGAAAAAATACCAACCACGGGACTGAGGAGAGTGCTTGGAGAACAGACATATCTAAAAAGGATTTTAAAGGTATTTCACTATGACATGTGCAATGTGATGACTATATTTATACACTCTTCAAATTATGTAGTAGAATACAACAAAGTGACTATAATCAACAATAAGTCAGGGTATACTTTAACATCACTAAAAGAGTGGAATTGGAATGTTCGTAACACAAAGAAATAATAAATGTTTGAAGTGATGGCTACCCCAATTATCCTTATTTGATTAATACACATTGTTTGCCTGTATCAGTATATCACATATACCCTATAAATATATACAACTGATATGTACCCATAATAATAAAAAACAAAAAAATTTAAAGAACACAATAAAGATTTGCGACACCTCTAAAAATATTTAGTAGAAAATTTTTGGCTTTTGAAAGGTTTTGTTGTTTCCTTTTGAGGAATTTGAAGGGGTGACTACAGACATGTGATTTCAGTAGTTATAGGATAGAATCAGCTGATGTCTGCCATATAAAAGAAAAAGAAAACTCTCATGTAAACTAGCATATTCCATCAGCATGATAACTTCATGGAGCACAAATTTCTCTGAATTTGCAGCTGTGTCCAGGGAACTAGTATCATCAACTAGTTCCCGCCCCCCACCCCCAGATTTAGATCCCAGTGGTGTCTGTACCATGTTTTGGTAGATTGCTGACCTGGCCCAGCCATGTAAAACATTCATTTTACTCCTTTCTCATCCTGTGCTTGAGAGTTGCTATGCAATTATTGGGTTGGGCCTTTACGTGTTTGAGTTATCAATAACAATGACAGAAGCTGGGAGGAGAAAGGATTAGGAGGAATTAGGTTGGCTGCAGACTAGAAAACATAGGAGAATCCATGGTGATGATTGGAAATAATCATAGAGGCAAATAAAAGTTGGCAAAAGAAAAAAAGAACCAAAATCTAGACTATCAAGAACAAATTTAAGAATAGTTTAATGGTCCCCAAATATTTTTTTATCACACACAATTCTAGTAAAAAATTTTTAAGCATTTACCCTGTATATTTACTGTTTAAAATTACACTCACATAATACTCTATAAATATATAATAAAGGGTTCTGTAGCAACTATTGTTAGTACTCACCAATATTCAACTCTCCTTTCTTTTTGGGCCATATGGGTGACTATACTTGCTGGCCCTCTTATAGTTAGTCGACAGAGCAGTGAAAAGCCCTACAGAATTTCCCCACTGTTCCCTTCACAGGCCTCTGAAGTAGAAGAAGCCCTGTGTTCACACTGGTGCATCCACAGAGAAATGGAGACCCTGTCCTCCTAAGTCTCTGAGAAACTGGAACAAAGCCCTCAGCCAGCTTATTCTGGACACAAAGCATGAGAGATAAATGTATTTTACAGTGTCGAGCCATTGAGATTTTGAAGTTACTGCCACATCATGACTTAGATTACTGTAAACAAGACGCACGCACACACAACATAGGTAAAGCTTAAAAATTGTAAGTATAAAAATGCATGTAGAAACTCACATATTTTCTTTCTGTACTCCATTATATAGTTCTGAGCATTCCCTTGGGTATATTTGCTCCCCTTTGGAAATCACTGTGGTATATATCATTTAATATTACCAAGGGAAAGAGATAGAAATAGAAGGTGCATTGTGAAACTGCTTCTTTAGAGTATTAATTTTTAAAGAATAAGTGTATGTTACATTATTTAATCCTGAAGAACTTGCATGTTGTTGCCTTACGTGTTGTAAGTGTGGGGATTCTGACTAGAATCAGATATTACCCACTCCTTGGTTACAAAAAGAAACAACACTTCCTCATAGAAGGAAAATAAAGCAATTAATAGTGAATACTAAATTTAAAGACAATTTTTACATAGGAATTACAAAGAAGTGAGGATCACATAAATAAAATCAGATTTATTATTCCTAACCCACATCATCCTTCCAAAATAATCTAAATTGTATCTTTTTCCTGTTGCTTTCAATAGAAAAAATAAAATAATACTTTATTAAAGCCAATTCCCCCTCACTACTGGATATTGACTTTCAGATAGACATGGCATCCAAATGTTCATACTACCTAGTTGTTTGAAATGCTTTCTACCAATTACCATGCAAATTGAAAATGAGGCAGTGTGGTTGTCGTGTTTATTTAGTCACATATGATAGAAAGCAAAATCAAATTAGCTAAAGCAAAAGAAGAAATGGCAGTTATATATCGGCCTATATAACCGTGAAGTCCAAGTAATAAAACTTGCTCCAGGCATGGCTAGGTCAAGGATTGCAAAAATAGCTGTGCCAGTTAATTCCGGCCTTCCATTATCTTCAACTCCTGAGATTTCAGTAGCAAGAGATATTTTTCATATTATCACCCATCAAAATATTCAGACTGGCCACACTCGATTATATGTCTTCTCCTCTAATATTAAAGCACAGACCAATGACTGGTTTTTTTGCAGAAAAGGGAACCTCCGTAAAGGAAAAGGCAAAAGTAGCCTAGAAATAAAAGAACTGGCCATATGCAGGCAGGGCCTCTGATCTAGGTTTCACAGTCTTTTTGCCCATCACATCTATTAAAAAAAAAATCTATCCACTATATATTGGTTAAAGACTATGAAATAGAATCTCCTGCAATACTAAATCTCCTGCAGCTAAATCTTTTTTATTAATCAATAGCAGAAGGGAGGATCATCAAGCTCAGCTTTACAGCCTAAGGACAGAATTTCAAATGTCTGCTCTTCAGTTCAAGTCAAACAATGAAAATTCAGGTAGATATGCAGAAGGAACATCTCAAAAAAGTAGCACTGCTAAACTTCAAAAGACCAGAGTCCAGTGAAAACAGAGTTAACATCATTCCAAAGACCAGAGTCCAGTGGAAATCTAGAGTTAACATCATTCAAAATATGATTATATTAATCAGTCATATCCCTCTATGTAAAGCAGATGATAAATTCAAAGTTATAATGTGAATGGAGGGTCAAGAATTCTACCCTTTACTAGAATCAGCAAAGTGAAAGATTATGAATTGAGAGCTCAGTGGTTCAGAGGGCGGAGTTCTTTGTTTTCAGCTCTTTGAAACCTCTAAGTAAGTCTGACTGGAATGAAATGGGGCAGATTCATTCTTTACTGCACATTCATTAATGATTCATAATTTATTTCAATATTCTCTTTTATCATTAAATATTATGAGCATGTGGTATGATAATAGAGTTACCGTAGTATACTAAGACTATGCCATTAAAAGAAGCCAGCTTTTGGCAAAAGAAAAAAAAAAGCATTAGATTTCATCCTCTTTTAGATTGCTTTTCACATGTTACTCAGAAGATTCTAACTTCTTGGATTCCTTAATAAAAACTTCAAATCATGCAGCAAGACTTTTGACATAACAGAATTTTCACTAACATCCTTTCAGCAGCTGGCGACTTTTGTCTCAGGAGGGATTCTTTTCACCCTGCTTTGGGTTATTAAAACTAATTAAAGTGATGACCCTTGTTTGCCTTACTGTCACTCAAGGTCTCCAGAAGGGGCATCTTATTCCTTCTTGTCCCTCTGTTCCTTTCCTGTGGTATTAGCAGAAGAAAGGAAGGGAATGCTATCCCACAGGGGCTCTAAGCTGAAAGCAAAACCTGTGATTCATTCTTTCTACAGAGGAAGCAATCTCTCCATTTACTCTTAAGGAAATATCATCTTCCCATTAATTTACTGCAGAGGACTGGTTTAAATACATACAACTTTAACATGTTTCTAATATAAACTCTCCCAGCACATTTTCTAGTTGGGATGCATCATTTTTTTTTTAACCCAAATAATTTTAAACAAGATTTTAAAGGATTTTCTGAAGAATACCAACATTTTGATAAAAGGTAAAGAATTCCTCTTAGAGGAATTATATAAGAGAAACTGCTTGGATTTATGGGATTTTGAAAGACCCAATCACACAAAGAAAATCCATACTTTAGAAAAACTTTAAATGTCTAGAATGTTGTGGTAGTGAAACTTTTATTCTCTAATTGCCTCCAAATTTCATAAAACAATACTCACATTGCTTTGAAATTTAGTAAAGCTTACTTTATCAAACCTCCCCTTTACAATCTGCTTATGCAAACCTATATATGTTATGTACACTTCAGGTTTTTAATCATGTTAACTTGAGAGTGAGCAGTACACTTAGGAATGCTTTAGGCTGCAGCAAATCCAATTAACATGAGCTTAAACGAGTAGGAGTTCATCCTCCTATATAAAGAACCTTGACAATAACAATTTGATGCTGATTCAGCGGCTCCACCATTCCCCCAATGTCTTAGGCTTCTTCTGTTTTTCTGATCTACTAACCTTCATGTGTGGGTTCTTGGTCTCAGGTTGCCAGGAACCTCTTTATTTTTAAATATCCTAGTTTATGGTAGGAAGAAGAGGGTGGTGCGAATAGCCTTCTAGCTGAGTATTTGCCATCCAGCAGACTTCGCCTTAAGTCTCATAGGCCAAAATGATGTCACATAGCCATCCATACACATCAGTAAGTTCAGTAACAAGGGATTGTGGATGGAGAACAACCAAACCGTGCAGCAGTATCTGCTGTGAATCTCTTGTTTACTCACTTTGAGATAAACACGTAATAGTAACCAGATACTCCATTGATCCTTAATTCTACATTGTTCCTATATTCCAGACATTTTTTAAAATATTGAAACATTTCTGAATTTGAGAACAAATTTTAATCAATGTGTACTAATATTAAATACATTTTATTCCCGAAAAGCAGTTGTTGTTATATCAATAATACCTCTTAGAGCAATGCCTTATGTGAATCACAATATGTCAATTTTTAGTCAGATGATTGCTTTGTATTGTACATGTCTATTTTTCTAAATGAGATTACAAACAGTTTAAAATACAAATTTCACTAATGCTGTAAATAATTCATAAGTGTTTGGGTAAGCATGCAGTGAATCTTAATTCAGATGATGATCACAAGCAGAAAGTGCTCATGTGGTCACACTGGGAATTGCCCTGCTTGTTTGCAGATGAGTGTGTGTCTAATTTTTGATACTCTTCATCTTAAAATGTATACAAAGAACTAGATGCATGCCATCTGAGAGCACAATTTTCTTGTGGCCCAATATCACTGATTTGATTGGCTGTTTGTCTATAAACTTGGTCATTATGAAGGCAAATGACTTTTAAAATACCTAATGGTCTTGTCTTTTTTAATCCCACTGAGATAATTTGTGAAGTTGGATTATGTAAAGGTGATTGGAAACAATCCTCAGATCATTTCCTTCTGTGGATGACTGATGTGCCTAGTGCATGTCTGTGACATAAATGGTCAAATTAAGAAACACTACAGTTCAGTAATGTGGGACTTAGAGACTAGAAAAAGGGTTAGAAACTTAAGGCCAATTTGGGTCCTTTTGCCTTCTTCTTATTATATCATTATCTTACATACTTAAGTTTATTAAAACATTACTGAGTTGTACAGAAGCTTTCCCTATACTGGCAGAAATGAGTGGTATTTATCATTTTACCATTATGCTGCGATTAAGTGGACTATTACTTAAAATTTGTTTGAAAATATAAAAAACACAATATTTACAGTAAGAGGACTTAAAGATGTATCTTAATTTAATTTAATATATGGCCTCTCATGTAACTGCTAGATCCTCAATTTACTTATCTACAATTTGGGCATAAGAAAAATTGCTTAAGAAATGCTTTTCTTCTGTGAAAAAGAGCTGTTGCCATAGGAATAGATTTTTAAAAACTAAAGTAAAAATTGTAACTTTCTGCCCCTCATTTCACTTAATTTGCAAGTGTATCTTGTTTTTTGCAAATGTGTCCTATTTTTTTCACTCTATTTAAATTTAATTTGCAAGTGTGTCCTATTTTTTGCAAGTCTATTTAAACACTGGCTTTCATTATTTACCCTGATATTAGGTTTACACCTGACTCCCTTTCATCTCAGACTTTCATACTCTCCTGCAACTCTGAATTTGATGCAAAGGATCCAACCTCCCTTCTTGTCTCTCTGGATCTGCTCCTGGTCCCCGCATGCTGTAGCATGGATGATAGGTCACACTCTATCACTCAGCCTGTTTCTCCCACTCTGATCACCCTTCACCCACATTGTCCACTCTACCTCACCCATATGGAGCCATGATGCATGGAAAATTATAAAAACTATGCAAATCTACCTTTTTATGATCATCCTTAAGATGAGAGTAATTAAGCTTCCAATACTTTTCTCCTTTCCACTTAATTTATGCCCAAGGAAAGATCCTGGTTGCTTGAAAGTAAAATCTTTGCATGGCTAAAAATATTTTCCATTTTGCATCACTGGGATTGTCAGAGTAAAATATATAATTGTTTTGGTATGGCTTAGAAACATTCTAGGGATTCATGTTGTTTTGATGATTTTTCTACTCAGGGTTTCTTACTCTTTATGCAAATGCAAGAAGACTCTGAGTGAATAAATGGAAATTAATTGCAGACTTTCTCTTCAAGTTGATGTGACTAGAGAATTAGAGGAAATGTGACAAATGGTTGATTTTAACAATATCTATGGACACATAGTGGAGTAAGACATAAATTGATAACTTTATATAAAAAAGTGGAAACTTACTGAGAACAATCCTTTTGTTGGCAAACATATTGTTACATTTTTATAAGGGGTTCCCTTCTATTGAAAAGCCAGTAAGCCTTCTCCAATGCAGTTTAATTTTCAGTTGCCCAAAGATTGATCAAGCCAGGGAAACATTCTTGAACTACTTAATTTGTATATGTATTGTCTGTCTAATGTTTGTGACAAAATTCATATTATATGTTCCATGACTCTACATAGAAGCCTAGGCACTTTCTTAGCAAATTAAAAAATGTATACGGTTAGATTATATTTCCAAATATTACTAATATTAAATTTTTATAACAAAAATAATTTTTGATTTGCAAACCCCAGCTGTCTCTGCCATGGCAGATGTATGCAATTGGGGCAGATGTCCTGAGGCAAGATGTTGATAGTGTCTAGTTGCTGTTCCCAACTGTGAATTTCTGAGTGAGGGATAGACAAGAAATAATTTCCTTTCTGTGTTTTATTACCTTCTGAATTTTTCTTTTAGGGCAGAGACTGAATTTAATAGTCACATCTCCATATTTCCCACATATAACCAGTCTGTGTTGTCTAAATCACAGTCAATGAATGTTGAAAAGTGAATGAATGAACACTATCACTTTTTAATGCAACAGCAAGATAAATAATGATTATATTTCTTCGGTTAATATGAATATTTTCATAGCATATAATATGGTGGCAAGCACTTGTAATGGAGCTAAACAGCATCTGATAACTATCTTCATCATCTATTTACAATTTTGCCCCAAGGGAATTTAAGGCCAGTGTTAAAGAACAAGGCACTGTGTTTTCTAGTTAGATAAGAAAACTTAAATATCAATGTGTAACCACAGGAGACTTAATCCCCCAATTTCCATTAACATTTTTAAATTTTATAAGAAATAAAATGTAATGCAGAGATTTAAATTGAAAGTACTTCCACTCCTCTGAATCCCTTAATACTTTCTGGGAATTTTTTCTCATATCATTGTTGGCTGTGCTCACTTCAGGAGGCATTACCCTGGAACCCGAAGTCCTGACCACACTTCTCTCAGCTTCGGGCCTAAAAAGTACCTCCTGCTTTTCATCAGCTTGCTGACATACTAAGCTAGTGTTTACCTGTCTTAATCATGCTCATGCCAAGAACTTGTCATCTGAGATCTGTCCTCTCTTTTCTTGCATCTTTCTGCAAGTGACACATAGAGTTGTAGAACTATTCCACCTGTTTTCTCTACCACCTTTAATTTTCTTTGAAAAATTCATATACTTGATGAATTTTAAACAACCTAGATTTATTGTTCAGGACCATTTTTTTTTCTTTTGCAATATATACTGACCTCAAATTAGCTTGAACAAAAATATCTTGGTAAAGGTTACGTGGATGTTCATGGAAACCAAGGATAGTAGTGTCTAAAACTCAAGGGAGTCAACTGCCATCAGTATATTTTCTGCATTTCTCGTTGTTGCTTTTCTCTGGACATCTATGACATTCTTTTGTCTTGCTAAGGACTGGCTCCCTATAATCCTAAGTCTGCTCAGCAAAATATGGTTACTTGTAATATTTGAATTTACATTTTATAATTTTGGTTATGTAGAGAAAACCTAATCTCATTGTTTGTCATATAAATTCCAGAGAAGACCATGATTGGCTGAACTTGGGTCAGGAGCCACCATGAATAAATCCCCTGTGGCCAGGGGCTCTGAAGGTAACCACCTGGATAGAGTGTGAAATATCTTTAAAGAGGCATATCTTCAAGAACATCTGTCTATCTATCTATCTATCTATCTGTCATCAATCTACCTTTATTAACTCTTGTTTATGTCCTAATTGAAACCTGTGGTTCAAACACAGCCAAGCTCTTGAAAGTCCAGGAATGTACCATGGAATGTCTTGTGATTTCCCTTGCTGAAGTTGCTTTTGTGCTTCGTCTGTTATTTTTTTTTTTCTGTATATTTCAAAACTCAGTCTTTCTAAGATGAACTAGATATTCATCTTCTGTGCTTCCATGTAACTCTATTCTCTGAAATCACAGCATCTCACACTAGGTTGTACTTCTTTATGTTTCTACCATATGAGCACCTTGACCTCACATAATGCAGGTATCTCCTTTCTATGGTCAGTACTTAAAATCTAAATTACCCCTTGAAAGTGAGACCTGTTGTTCCTAACCTTTAACAACCTGCGAGTAGGAGTGAGGTCAAACAATAGTAACAAAAACTCTACTATACCTACTCAAGCAGAATTTTAATGATCCATAATTACCTTCCAAGCACTTCTGGGAATCCCCAAGGGATACTTGATATGTAAGCACCTGTATGTCTGATAATAATACCAGAATTTAATATTACTTTCTTGAGCAATTGCTGAACACTAACTAAATATGAGCCAGGCATCCTCATTGACCACTAAGCATCCTAGTCTCTCTGGCTCTTTTCTGCTTGCTGAAAAGAGGAAAAAGCTTCTCTTCTCCATTCTGAGTCATGCTTTATTGTCTGGAGATTTCAGATTGTCTCTTGGTGTCATATATCAGTCTATATGAAAATAGTTTCTGCAGTTTCCCCTCACTTCTGTCACCTCAGACCTCAGGCCCAATTCATGCTCCAGGGCAAGGGAGGACACTGCATTGTTCTGCACCACTCCCAGCCCGTCTCAATCTCCAGATGCCAGCATCTAAAACCTTCCCCTTTCACCTTCTGCCAAAATAAATAAGTTTCATGCAAACCATCTACTTGAGGATCTGTTTACCAGCTTACCAGGCACATCCAGGAAAGTTTGAATCTTAATTTCTTTTGAAAGTAGTATGTCTCATAGGTAGAACCTAAATATGTGTTGATTAAAAAATGACAGCATGAATAAAGGGATGATGAATTAGGCTGCGGTATCTCACTGGTTTTATTTTTATTCTATGTCTGTCTATCCCATCCATTCCTTAGAATGCAATAGCCTTAAGCTAGAGACTGTATAGTGAGTGAGCATTTGGATTGCAGAAAATAAATGTGAAAGCAGAACACTGGAAAAATATATTTTCATGTTATATAAGAAAAAAATGACTACAGCCATTACCATTCATCATCACCAACATAACTAAACAATAAAATCCTCCAACTTAAGCCCAGCATGTGCCTTGATTCTGGTTTTCTGTATCTAAATTTCAAACATCTAACTGATTCTGGAGGAAATGCCTTAACAAAGCATTATTTTTCTGTAGTAGAAGAGAAAGAAACTTGCCTTCAGAGTCAATCTTGCTGAATTGTCCTGGTGGAGGAGGCAATCTGTTTGTAGGCTAAGGGGGAGAATAGTTTGGGAAGGCTCATAAAAGAAAGAAAACTATGAGAAGGCTAATGGTTGCCATCAGAATATAATTTGTATGAGAAGAGCCAGATAACATATTAACCTTCCCCATAGACTCATAAGCCATGGGTTTGGCCATATGGAAGCTCACATTCACACTGAGTGAATGTAAATAAAGGTTTTCAACTCCAGTGCTATCAAAGCCATTTATGTTTCTGGCTCAGCAAGCCTTTCAATTCTTTCCTAGACATATTTAGCATAAAAGGGCATCCAACTGTTTTCACTACGTTTGGAAAAAAAAAAAAAACTTATGCCCTAATCCTTATTTGTTTTCTTCTAATGGGTTTTTGAACAAGAAAACATACTTCCTCTGCTTTAGATTGCTCCTTCATGACTGAAATATAATAAAGAATCACCAATTGACAACCATTATACCAAGGAGAGTGTCACATTTTCCTAGTATAAACATTATCAATATTCCAAAAGAAATAAGCCTTTACAGTGAGTTATGTCTGTAAGGATCTATGAATTCAATAACAGTTTGTGATGGTTATTACATTTATGCTTTGGGCATTGAGAGGTAGCCTCAAATATCTTGGAAACCAACAGGCTGCTGGTTCAAGTGTGACCGACTGCAGTGGGTTAATGCTCTACCCGCCTTCAGAAATTTTAGTTTCATATTGAGAACAAATCAACACTTGCAATCTTTCAGAGTTAGCTTGCAATAAAATGCCTTCATGCTGTGTACACTCTATGCAAAAATTGTGATTTCCACCAGGTGGGTAAGTTTATGAGTGTTTGTACTTAAATTGATCAATAATTAAGGATCATATATTATTCCCAAGAGAAGACCTTAGCCAATGATTTCAAATATGAAAAACAAAATGGGGGGAGACACAGAAAATTTGCATAACATCTAGATGTTTTGTAAAAAAGTATAGTTGCTGGTGTCATTAAGATTGCCAGGAGACATGGAATTAAGAGTTCCATGTTGTACATAATATTCAGGCGAGACTAAGAAAAACCCAAGATAAGGGACCAAATTGCTAGCTCAAAGGGAAGATCTCCACTGAGAGTGAGAAAAATTTCTGCATATACATTGACACAGGTACACACACAAGAAAACATGCACAATACAATTAGTATATTGATACCTTTTTTTCCTTTTATTTTTAGATGACACAAAATTATACATATTTATAGGATATGGAGTGATATTTCCATATAGGTATACAATGTGTAATGATCAAATCAGGGTAATTAGCATATGCATATCCATCATCTCAAACATTTATTATTTCTGTGTGTTGAAACTCTTCAATATAAAATGTACACAAACCAGTTTTCAATGGAAGGACTATATGTATTACAAAGAGAGTTATAATTTAATGGAAAGAAACACTATTTCCCCGAAAATCGACATAAATAGCATGAACCGACCAAGAATTGTAATCTACTTATTTCATTAGGAAAAAAAAAAAAAGAGAAACAGGAAGTCATGTCTTCTTAAAAATGTACTTAGGACTGACTTATTTAATACTTATTTCAAATTACTTGATAATTTTTAATTAGCTACAAGATGAAAAAAAAAATAAGAGAGACTAAGATACTGATTTGACATTGTTATCTGTAAACTTGGTGAATTGTTGTGGCATCATGAAGATACCTCAGGGCCTTTTATAAAGGACCCTGCCAAAAATGGTCCAGTGATAAAGCTTCTTCATGTCTGTCTAATGTTTTCTGCTTAGCAGAATGCTTCCACAATTAACTCCTAACATTAGCCTCATAACTGTCTTTTGATTGTTAGTGGGAGTACGATTATCTTCTTTTATTTTTAATATATAAAAACTCAGTCACAGTGATGTTATATAAAATGCCTAGAATGTTAGGACATAATATCTTCTATATTATTGCCCTGTCCTTTCTGGACACTGTCTCCCTCTGCTCTCAGATTTTCTCTAAAGAAAAAAAAAAAAAAAAAAACTCACATAGGATTAGACCAGAAGAATGAACTTTTTTATTCCTGTTGGATTTTGTGCTCAAATCTGTAGTGAGAAAGTGAGGCTGGATCCTTCTTGCCTAAACTAGGTGTTAAGCAGCGAAATGCTGTTTCTCACCACATACACAGCAAAGAAGGGTACTATTTATGAAATCACTATTAGGAACAGAGACTTGTTTAGGAAACAAATTAGGAGTTCCCCTAACCTGTGATGTTCTCCTTTTTCATGAATGGGCCCAGTGGCCATCACCCAATGATACTAATCAGGACTTTTTGTTTATTTGTTTGTGTTGTTAAATATTGGTCACCATACCAATATTCATGACTCATGTGAGATTTATAAATAGCCACTGTCCACAGTGTTATTTAATTTATCAAATTTTAGCATCAGGAAATGTGGAAAACACAGAAATATAAAAGAAAAAAGAGAAAAAAAAATTATTATAAATACATGCCAAGGTGATTATTGTTTTATGTAACTATTTCTGCAAGCCTCTCATTATTTCCTTAGGTTAAAAAAAAAGAGTACAATGGTTTGTAAAGATACAAAGCATGTAAATTTTTAAAACTTTGGAATACATTTTTTCCTATACCCTAGAAATATTTTTAGAAGATTACATCCATAATACTAGCATATCAGAATACTCATTTGACTTTAATCTCTTAAATTCAACAAATTTTCTCCAAAATTCTAGCACAATTTACTAAAAAATATATCCTTTATACTGATTTGTAATTCCACTTTTGTCAGAGACTAAAGTGGATATATATACTTGGATCATCCTCTGAGCTTTCTCTTAATTTTCACTGAAATATGTATGTGATACACATATATTACAATATAGGTATGTGCATGACAATGGTGATACCATGCTGTTTTACTTATTACAATTTTGCACACATGGTAAGAGGTCATTTAACATTATAAAATACATCATATGTTATAATAATAATACAATCATTGGGTATTTTCAAACTTTCTAGTGTTCTCAAGTTAAATGTTACTAGCTCAAAAAAATTCTTTTCTTTTAATTTCAAGAGAAATGAAACCAAAATATGTTTAAAAATCTGTTAAATCATTGTTAATGCTCTGGTATGTCAAAAGAATCCAAAAATGCGTATATTAAAGCAAGTGTATTAATAAATATATGATTCAGCATTAGAAAGTGTTCATTTATCTGAACAGATGGCAAATCTTTCTCTAAGCAAGTGGAAATTATTCTTAAGTAGCATATTCCTAGCAAGACTACTTTTTCCAAAAAGAGATGGAGAGTACATTTTCCTCCATCTTGAAAATGTGAAAATGACAAGCAATATGACTTGCATTTTTTTCTGAATATGTGTTTCATTGATCCTTTATTTGAGAACAGCTGAAAAGTAACTTTCCATTACATTTACCCCATGACACATAATTTCAACTGTGAGAATTAGTAACAGAATGAATGACAAATGATGGGGAAGGATTGACAGATGCTAGTAATTGTATGTGCTACCTTGGTTATTCTGTTCTGTCCAGACTTCTGTATTTCATTTTGTCATCCTTTATGCATTAAGCCTACTCATCCATCTTGTAGAAAGATGGAAAATTGCATAAATGGGTTATTCGGCTGTATTAGCACTGATAGAATAGAAATGAGCGTTACCATCAAAAGTATATATTAGAGCTCATCAGCAGTGATATGTTCTGCAATACCCCTTGTCACACAGGAAAGTCAGTATTTTCTTGGGGAGAGTGCTCCAAACACTCTGGAAGACTTCCTTCCATCTGAAAACTTTAGAAAATGGGAAAAGTAAATAGTATGTCTACCTTCAGTAGAGTATACTTATTAAATATAATACATATTTTCTAAATTATGCAGTAGGTAGCTGACACTTCTGAGAAAATCTCTCTTCTACTTAAGAATATGAAAAGAAAAAACCCCAAACTCAGCAATTTAATTTAATTGGAAACTAGAACAACTAGTACTCTCCTACTTTATAAACATAATATTGAAAAGAAAACTGCCTATAGTGTGACAGGGGACACTGCTTTCAAGACATTTAGAGATCATAGAAACCACCTTCTAGTCATTCTAATTCAATGCCACTGATCTTCCAACTCTCTTTGTCAGCTGCCAGACTTTCCTTCCAACTACCATAAAATATGTTACTTTTTATGCAATAAAATTAGTTTCTATATCACTAGATTATGTTTCCCATCAACCTTAAAAAATGGAAACATAATTTTATTGTTTCACTATTATAGAAAGCATTCTCATTTTGATCTGGTCACAAACAGTATAATCTTGCCAAACATTGGTAGAAAAATAATCTTTACACAATATTACAGCCTGCCTTTTAAAGAGAATGCAGGAAAAGGAAACAGAATCAACCCTAACTAATCTTTTCTTATTATACTTATTCCATGGTTTCATTTGACAGATGTTCTTTATGAGAGGTGACATAATAAATAAAACACAAATCCTATCATTGGGCCTTCCAAATTCCGTGAGTTTAGGGACATCAACAGTCTTATTTAGAGATGTGCCTATATTACCACATTGCACACAAAGGGAGTTTTAAAAAAGTGTTTAGTGAATGAATTAATTAGCTACAATATATACAAGGCAGAGAATGACAGGTGACTTCAAAATACTATTAATTAGGAGCTTGCGTATATATTAGGAGGAGGAAGAAATCTTGTTCTCCGCTGAGAGGTTCCCAGTGAGTGTTCACTGTATTGACAAAGCCAGTTACTTCTTCTTATCTCCTGATCCTCCTCAGCCCTCTCTCATCTAATTGGATGAGAAGATTTGACCAGGATTTCTCAGAGAACTATTGGGTTCCTCCTTTTTGCTAAGACAAACTCTTCTGAGGAGACATCAGTTGAGAATGGCTTAGTTTTTACAACAGAGGCTGATTTCTAGGAAAGTGCTAGAATAACCACCAGGTTCTAGTGCTACATTTTAAATAGAGGTCATAAAAGAGGAATGACAGTAGCCCCACAATAAAGGCCTCTGTTCCCCTGCAAGTCAATGAAATAGCATGATCTGTGGGATGAAACATAAGACTATCACCAGGATCATCATTCCTCTTTTTATAGAGAAGTAAATAACCATTAAAATGTTTCCACTGCAATTTAATCATTATTGATATTTTGTTCTCTATTTTGTTCATATATTTCTGTAGGGGTGGGATGAAGAGGGAAGGTGTTGCTTTCTGTTCTTTTTCTTATATTATGTATCGATAGCACTTTGAAAAAATCTGCAAATGAATGATTGCACGTATGTTTGTAAATACATTTACATGTAGGTACTACAGTTAAACTCTAACCCTTCAACCTGACTCCTTATTCCCTTTTTCCCATCCATGCTTGCTTCCACATTGCTCCAACAAGGGGCCAAACATATCTATTTCTTCCTTGAGATTGGAGCTCTGATCAAAACTGAGTCTGGAGCCCTGCCGCCATTCTGTCTGACAGATACCCCTGACACCAATTATCTTTCCCAGTTTCCCTGATGCAGTGATCAGCCTTCCCAGTGGAACTCAACTGATATCTCTTATGGGATTTAGCACCTGTTAATTATCTACTTGCCTCTCACCAATTGCCTGTCACCAAGCTATAGATCAATAGTTGTCAAATTTTGGTGTGCATGAGAATTGCCTGGGGAGTTTGTCAGAGGTACATATTCCAGGACCCCAATTCAATATATTCTGATTTGGGTAGATTGAGCTAGAGAATGTGCCTCTTTAACAAACACAGAGGCTGATGCAGATACAGACGATGCTCAGAACAGATGTTGAGAAGGTCTCCTGTTAAGAGTCTGTATGGGGAGACTTTGCTCACCACATGCAATTGTGCCCTCCACTAGCATCAGCCTTGGAGTATCACCCACATGTCTGGCTCGGGAATCTTGAATATTTGGACCGTCAAATTGCTTACCCACATCACTTGCTGCTTTGTATGCCATTTTATTTTCCTTCCTACAAATTCTGGAGAAACTTTGAGTGGAGGGATAGGTTCTAAAGAGCAAATAAATGCAAATTCCATGACTTAAGTGGGCCTCATTAACATCTCAATAGTAACTTCACACTGTTCTTGTCTCAAAATCATTCCCTAAAACTGTAATTAATGGTAACTCAACTTTTCCAACCTCTAACCATGACACTGTGGCAACATAAGCAAAATATATAAGTTAACACCTTCCAATGAAATCAGAAAATTTAGTTGTAAAATAGAAGTCTAATTACATTGCTACAGCTCTAGGCTGTGAGTTTTGGCTTTATATAACTTTTGGCAGAAAGTATGTGAAGATGGTGTGAAATTGCTTCAGGGTATTTTCCTTTTGTGAGAAGTTACAAGTTTTATAATGCAAAACAATTATTTTTCAGGGCTTATTAAGCTAAGGATAATAGTTATTGTATGATATTTATAATAATCCTATGATATGCCATAGATATTACCGAATTTATATAACTTCTCCTTAATCAATTGTATACTTACAGAGTAAGGACCCAAACCAAAATGCTTAGCATTTTAATAAGGAAGAAACCAACAAGGGGCATCCTGAGAATTTGCAGTAGAATAAAAATGACTTTCTCCTTATTCAAAATACTATTAGTGTCATGAGTGCCAGGGAAGAAAAGATTGTTTCAGAACTGAAAAATGTGAAATACATCACTTTTGTCTATGAACAAAATAAGCAGCATGATGTATTCTGTTGAATGTATATATTAGACTTTCAGAGATTTTAAATATTCCATCCCTTTCACCTTGTACACTTATGCACAATTGTTAAATTATGAACTGTAATTTTCTGTAGCCATTTCAGATGTCATGGAAAGAAGATTGTATTATGGAGATTACGTTTTAAGGCCTGCTTTGAAACTCACCTGTTGAGGGACCATGAATACATTGCTTAACTGTGTGGGTTTTGATTTCCTCCTTCTAAAATAAGTGAGCGGGACTATGGGATCCCTCACATTATTTCTGATTTGAAGTTACCTGAAAGTTGTCAGAATTCCCAGCAGGATAAAAGTTTTCAAAAGACATAGATCATGAGAGATAGATTTGAGACTTTGGGTCAACTATGAATTGGCTCCAATCCTTAGTTTCTTATTTCTTATCATTTTTTCCCAAGAAAACAGAGCTAGCAATTCTAACTCTTGTGGTGGTTCTGAGGTGTAATGAAGATACTATAGCTAAAACAAATAGAAAATAGTCCAAAATATATTTCGAGAGTGCTGCCAGAGCTCAAATATCATTACCAATATCATCATCATCATCGTCGTCATCACATCATCATCATTATTACTGGCATTATTTTTATTATTTTGTTGTTATGGCATTTTGTCAGTGTTAGAAAGTCATTATGGAAAATGCAAAGCTTAGTTAGGCATGTAATAAGTTTTTAGCTATCTGGATATCTACCTGAATGACCCAAAATATTTTTCTAAAATAGTTAGAACTGCACTCACAACTTTTCTACAGTTGTGTTTCTTGGAGTAATTTTGTAACATTTGCTTCTGGAGGGAAATACTGAAACCATCTTCTTGCATTTTTGTGTCTCCATATCTGGCATCAGCTAGAAACAAGAAGGGCAGAAAATGAAAAATGAGATGGATAAAAAAGTAACCAGAACTTCTTTAAGATAGAGTAAGGCTTAACTTGCAGAATGACTGGGTAAGAGACAAGTTCTATGCTGTCACTCCTCCGGCAACCTGACTCATCCTCACAAGAGAATGATGAGCTGTGTAGTGGATTGTTAACATGAAGAGTATCTTCAAGAGGGACTAAAAGCTGTTCCTTAAGCATTTTTTTGAGTTCTAAGAAAATTAAATTTCTTCAATTAAAAAAAAAGCAAAATAGACAGTAATAAAATTTTGGATGTAGTATGTAGATGAGGGGAAAGCCCTTCGGGAGGGCAATAAGGGCAGCAGTCTATTTTGCAATTAGCAAAGGCTAAATGACTGCAAGGTAATTGACAACTCCCTAGGCATGGACAGAAAGGGGTAGGTTTTCTTTTAATACATTGAGAACAAAGCTCTGGGAATGTGAAATCCTTAAAAAGAAGCCACAAATCAATGAGAAAGGAGAATCCACCTTAAATGCTTTGCTGAGCAGAAGCCTTTGAACTCTGAAAGACTGGACAAGAGCCTGGACTGAGAGAAGGGTAGTTTCAGAGGGTGAGGATCCTCACCAGATAGTATGGATTTACCAGACATCATGTGCTCATCATCATTAATCTTTTTCCTCATTACCTGTTTCTCTTTTCCTTTCATCACACATATGCTTCTCCTCTTCTGGCCAACATAAAACAGAAGAGTTAGCTAAAGGCAAAAATGAACTAAGGATTAAAGGAAAGCTATTGAGGAAGGATGAAGACTAGGCTGGCTGTGGAAGAGTCATTATTTTTTGAAGTTTAACCTGGATATATTTCTTCCTCTCTCTCTCTCTTTTTCTCTCTCCGTCTCTCCACAGTGAGAAAATACAAATAGATAGGTAGATGGATGGATAGATAGATATAAAGGGGCAGAGAGAGAGGGAGAAATGCAAAAGTAAAAGGTTGATGAGTGGGATTTCCTATACTTTACATATTTTATATTTACATTTTACCAATCCTATAAATCATGAGATTTTAGATTCATTGCTAGATTTGTTTTTCCTTTTAAAAAGAATTCTGTGTTGTCTTAGTTTACGCTAATTTGGTGATCACTAGTGAATTAAATAGTTCTTACATATGCCTTGTGAGCTACTTTTTTCCCTGTGTAGGCTCTGCATAAATTTATGCTTGAATAAGCACCAAAATGTTAATCACAGATAGATCTGAGTGGTTTAATTGAAGTTTGAGTTTCTTCATTTTGCTTACTTACATATTTAATCTTTTAATGATATATTTTTGCCTTTTTAATCAAACAAGTAGTAGAACAACGACATGCAAGTCCTTTGTCAACATGCATTTGTCTTCACATTTGTTAAACAACTGTAATGCATTGAGTACCGAGCTAGTTGCTGGGAATAGATATACTTGTAAGACATAGTGTCTGTTTACTTAGAGTCCATTAGCCAGAGGGAGAATGTAACGAGTGTTATAACATCAGTATTTACAAGGTGTTATTAAAAACAAACACAGAAACAAAACAAAACAAAACCCAATGAGAAGAACTACTCAAAGGAAATGAAGTGAAATGTGAGCCTTGAAGCTTTTGTGGGAATTTGACAAAACTGTATATGTAGCTAAGGCAAAAGGGCATTCTAAGAAAAGGAATCACCATGAGCAAAGGCACAAGTTTTTGTAAATATGGCCAGTTTGATGAATTATGAATTATTTTGTATAGTGGAACATAGAATAATTGATAGGAAAGTTATTTGAGAAGGCTTAAAAAAAGAAGATATGCAGCAGGTCAAAAAAGTTCCATGCCCACATTCCAGTAATACTAAGAAGATTAAAATTTATTCTATAGCCAATGGGGTGTGGCTATTGAATGACCTTATGTTGTAAGTAATGTTATAAAAATTACAACATAGAAATATCAAACCAATTTTTATGCAGGATAGATTGGTGAGTAGAACTATATATGGTGTTATTAGAATCTGAATTAGTAATGACTATGCAACTAAAGAGGAATAGATCATATATATATATATATATGAGATAAAATCTGGGGCACTTTCTGACTAATTGAATTTGAACCATGGTAGGGAAGAAGGCATCTGGAATAAATCCCCTGTTACTGATATAGTTGAGTAGGTAGATAGCAGTGCCTCTGCCAATAATGAAAAAAACAAAACAAAACAAAAAAGCAAGGAGAGGCACTCATTTTGAAAGGAGAGACATGTTAGGGGCTAACAGGTGGAGATAGCTAGAAGACACTAAACAGATGTGTTAGGAGATTCACAGATGGTATGTGATGGAAACAGTGACTTAGGAGTAAGTTAAATAATTTACAAATTCATTTATTTGATATCTAATTAGTTGGTAGTTATAAAAGCTAAAAATATAATGGTAGTATTACACAAGAAAATATGTTAGGACATACATTGAGAGGGCTGAATGAGTATCATGGGAAATATTTAAGGACTCAGATAAACAAAGAAGCCAATGGAAGCCACCTGAAAAGTTGTCAGAGAGGTAGAAGGAATATCCACAGAGAATGTTATTAAGGATCCCCGAAAAGAATTGATTGGCAGCGTCAAACACTGTAAAATATTGTATAAGAATTGAAAATATTACGTTGGAATTGGTAATTAGATTGTCATTAAAAGCATGACATTAGTATTTTTCTGTACAGCAAATATGATGGAATACGATTCAAATTAAGAGGAAGTGAATGGAAGACAAGAAAGTGGCACGTTTTTCAAGAAAATTAGTTATAAAGGAAGGAGAGAAATAAAACAATTTCAAAAGGAGAAGTGCAGGTTTGAAGGATTTTCTTGTTGCTTTTGTGTGTGTTTACTAGCTTGCTTGCTTGTTTTTTTTTTTTTTTTAAAGAGGTGGAAGAGGCTTATGCATGTTTGAAAGCTTTTGAAAAGCATCCAATATTTGTTTCTCTTGTACTACCAAGTAAACTATAAATATGAGGGCAGAATCTGGAGCAAAATCACAGAACAGACACAAAAATAACATTCAACTACTTCCAACCCCCTTCTCTGCATCTCCTTCCTCTTTGTTAGTTATCTATCCCTCCTTTGGCTCCTCCTCTTCCTCATCTGTCAGTACCTTCTTCTTCTGTTTCACCTGCTGCTCCTATTCCTGCTTTCTCCTCCCCTCCATTTCTCTTCCTCCTCTTTCACTTTCCTTTTTGTTCTCAATTCAGTTTTATGTTGCAGAGTTCAAAGTACTTATTGTCATTGGCTATAAGAACTGTTAAGGGAACTTGGTTTTGGACTTATCACCTATGCTTTAGAATCCTTTTCTATAGATTTCACCTTTCCTGAAACTGTTGTCTTATGCATAGCAACTATTTGTAGCCAACTCTTGCCAGTGAAGTGGCTAAGGATTCAGTGAAGAAAATATATACTGAAATTCTGAAAGGTCATTTAAGGTAGCATTCTAGATAAAGTATTCCTTACATTGGCAGAGACAAAGGTCTGGAATGACAATGATTTTTTTTTCTTGGTGTATAAAAATGTTGGCAAGCTAACAGATTTGTGAAATTCCACTTCTAGTATTTCAACTGAGCTGTATTATAGCAGCTGGGAATTTCAAGACTCAGAAAATGATGATGTAGACAAATCTTTCATGTTTGAGTATCATTTCCTGTCACTGCCCCAAATTTCCACTTATATTAAATAAATATTTATTTGCCTATGCTTCCCCCAGATAACAAACACTACTTTATACCATGTTAGATGATCAGAAAAGGCAGTGTAGTAGACCATCAATAAGGGAAAATGTTTTCATCCTCCTGTTATAACAAATAAAAATGAAAATAGATAGTGAGTTAATAGATTTGCACCATGAATGCTGATAGTCAAACTAAAGATAGAATTTTACATTATTTCTATTCTCTCTAATTTTTCACAAGTATTGATTACAAAATCATGTTGAAAAAACAAATCATTTTATATTATTAACTTAATTTCCACAACTTTCCTAGTACAGTGTATTTGCATAGTCATTACTCAGTAAAAATGATAAGCATTTATTGAGTGTTTACAATATGCCAAACATTCCACTAAGCACTTTAAATATATTTCTAATTTTAAATCTCATAAGAATGACATGTTGTTAAGTCCAGATAATTAAGAGACTAGATAAAAAGACGTACAGGTTTTATTTAGGAAAAAAGAAACTTACATAGGGTCACACAAGGAATAAAAATCAGATTTAAATCTTAAAGTTATCTGATTCTAAAGTCCTCTTAACTTTTATAGCATATTGATCTTCAAGAAATTATTGTTGGGTGACTGTGATATTAAAAAGGATATTCATGTGTATATATGTGTGTGTGTGTGTGTGTGCTCACACGTGCGTGCGTGCACATATGTTAATGTGAACAGTCACATGCAGCTGGCTAAAGTCTTACAGGGGCTGTTTTTTAAATAATTTTTGAGAAGGGAAATCATCAATAAAGTTATTGTACAAGTCCACATTGCTATAATGTTTCTTTAGATGGAAAACTTATACTTTTAAAATTTTTAATTTCTTGTCTTTTTAATAATAATTATAATGCTTGTTTATAAAGTTAAAAAAAGAGAAAACCATGAAATAAAGAAATAAAATTTGCATGCAATTGTACTGTTCAGGTTTCATGTTTTCTATGTGAATATATATACATATATATACTGTAACCTCTCTATTGTAGCATTATTATACTTAACCAATATATTTGAAACATTTTTCTATAATATTGATATTCTTCTATAAAACTTATTTTTTAATGTAGAATAAGTCTCTCTTTGAATGTATTAGAATTTGATTAATTCCGTACTGTTTCATAACTAGGAGGGTAGATAGAAAGATGTGGTATGGGCCATCCCTACTGGGAGATCTTGAGTTTTATGTGCGTTTGTCCTCTCAGTTTGGTGAAGTCACTTTGGCATTAGGCCACTAAACTAGGTAGTTTAGCCAGGCTTTATTTCTAATACACAGTAAACCAGTGGCTATGAAGGTAGTAGTAGCAGAAGTGGTCTCTCTCAAGTGCAGACAAAAATGAGATGCATTGCTTGTAGAGATTTTAAATAATAATAGAACAAAATATGAGGTGGTCTTATTTTTTTATCACTGTTCACAGGCATTTATGACAATGTCAATGATACAATACTTTTCTGTGCTGAGATGTGGATCCATCCCCCACCTTTGTTCCTTACCATTATAACCATAACCCACACCCTACCAAAGTAAAGGAAAAAGTGCATCACACACTTCTTTAAATTTCTTGTAGCCAACATCAAATGTTTAAGATAGCTTATTTTGCATGTTGTTTGCATACATTGCATAAACAATTTTCAATAGGAGTGTGCCTTATTTGTTTCAGACAGTGCCTTCTCCTATATTCTTTCCTTATTTATACTAAGGGATGTATGTTTTGTTCTCCCTAGCTCTTTTAAATATATGTACTCCTAATGAAACCAAACCTGTTTTTAAAATGAATGATTTCCCCTTTGTTTTCTTTCTCTCATTTTCTTTTTCCAGCAGAGTTTTGACATTTGTGATATTAGCTATTAGATATACTGATGTGGGATTTTGCTATATTTATATTACTTTTTTCATTTTAGTCTTTTTCTAGGAAAGGGCTGCTAGATCCCTATATTCAAACCACAGTCCTCACCACCCTGACCTTTATTTTTAAATCCATATTGTGACTAACACTTTATATAAGTTTAAAACTTGAGAACTTACCAAGACTATCTTAAAAAATATTTTAATAAAACACTCAGGGTGAAGATTTGGGAATGATATGAAATTTCAAATTTCTGCACCAAGTAATAGACATCATAAGTAGCCAAAGGAACACTCTCGGCTTAGAGGCCTGATGATGCTCATGGTGCAGAACAGGATCAACAAGCAGTTCAACCTTCCAGAGAGGAGGCCCTTGTTGGAAAACACTGACCATGTGGCCCTTACTTGTGAGTTCCCTTTCAACACGGATACTCCCCTTTGCATTTTCCAAGCAACAATCCTGGGAAACTAGTCCAACAAGATACTTGGGCAGTGGGACTGGGAGGAGGAAATTTCAAGATTAAAAATATGAATAGTACATGCTCTACCTTCCCACCTAAACATGAAATTCTTCTTTCATTTACTTTTCTTTGAAATTTCAAAATATTATGGGAGTATACATGTTTTTGGTTACATGTATTGATTTTATTATGCTTGAGTCAGGGTTTACAGATGAGCATTTACTCACTGTATCCTCACTTTGTGGAGAGCAGAGGGTGAGATCCTATTTCTCCTCCTTTTCTTCATATGGGTAGTAACCTCATTCATGAAGGCTCCACCCTCATGATCTAATGAGCTCCCAAAGACCTTACCTCCAAATATCATCACATTGGGAATTTAGGCCACAGCATATGAATTTTAAGGGGACATAAATAGTCCATAGCACTGTCTTGTAGCTTTGTGGACCCTCTTCTTCTTCCCTTGATAACAACTTAACTTGAATCATACATAAAAACTCTACTCTTTTTCTCCCTCACCTTTTAAAAATTGATATCATAAATTACATTTTTTTATATTGTGTGTATATCAACATATTTTAACTTATAGTTTTTTGCTTTGTATTTAACCCCTATGTTAGAATTAAAAACAATTTATAGACCATCACTATAATATTACAATATTTTCTATTTGTCTATAAATTTATCTTTATTAGTGAGTTTTATACTTTCATATTGGTGTGTTGTGTCCTTTTATTTCAACTTGAAGAATTCCCTTCAGCGTTTTTTCTAAGGCAGGTCTAGTGGTGAGGTATTCTTATAGCTTTTATTTATCTGGGAAAGTCTTTTCTCCATTTCTGAAGAACATTTTTGCTGGGTATAGTATTCTTGCTGCCACTTTTTTTCAGCACTTTGAATGTATCATCCCAGTTCCTTCTGGCTTGCCAGTTTGCTGGTGAGAAATCTGTTGATAGTCTCATAGAAGGTCTCCTGTGTATAATGAGTCTCTTTTTTCTTATTGCTTGGAAATTCTATTTGTTATTGAATTTTGTCAATTTTATTATAATATATCCCAGTGTGGATTTCTTTATATTCATCCTAGTTGCAGTCCATTTGGCTCCTCAAATCTGTATATTCATTTCCTTCCCCAGATTTTAAAAGCTTTTGGCCATTACTCTTCAAATAAGTTTTCTGACCCTTTCTTTCTCTTCTTCTTCTTCTTCTGGAATTCCCATATTGGTCATTTCATGATGTCTTATAGGTCCTTTAGACTTTCTTTACTCTTTACCACTATTTTTTTATTCCTCTGTCTTGATAATTTCAAATGACCTATTTTCAAAATTTGCCAATTGTTTCTTTGGATTGATCAAGTTTGCAGCTTGAACCTCTCTAGTGATTTTTTTTCAGTTAAGTTATTGTATTCTATGACTTCAAAATTATTGTTTAGTTTAAGTTTTTTTTTCTAACTCTTTGTTGTTATTCTCATTTTGTTTTTGTATTATTTTTCTGATCTCAGTGATCATCTTTTTACTTCTTTTAAACTTCTTAGTCATGTAATTTGTATAAATCTATTTCCTTAAACTTAGTTTCTAGAGATTTATTTTGGTCCTTTGATAGGGCCATACTTCCCCATTTCTTTGTGTGCCTTGTAGCTTTGTGTTGCAATCCATGCATTTGAAAAAAAAAAAAAAAAAAAACAGGCACCTCTCCAAGTCTTTAAGGTATTTCAGGGAAATGCCTTAACCAATCATCCCAGCTAGAGATTCTGAAGGCTTCTAAAACCTTTATGGACATGCATTTTGTCTAGCCTTGTGCATGTAATTTCCCAATTACAGAGGTTTGCCAGTTTCTTTCTCAGAAGCTTCTAGTCTTTTTTGCTTCCTTAAGTGTCTGTCTTTGGTACTGCAGTTTCTCTAGCACAACCACACATTAATGAGCTCTGTTGTTCTCTGTGGCATCCAGACATCTAAATTATACCAGATCCTCATTAGCACTCTGAGTCAGACAAGACAGAAAACAGTACTTCAGGAAGCTCCCAGAAAAGGTGACTATCAGATGCACATTCCACTCTCCTCTTTCCATCCTAGGAGAGAAGCCACTAGCCAGCCACTTACTCCCAATTGTGGTGAATTATGCTGGTTTCTGTGTGTGGTATTATATGTTATCTGGTGCTTGCATAGCTGCTGAGTGCTCTTTTGATCTCTGCTGTCCCCAGGCATTCAAAGTATGCCAGTTCACTGTCAGCACTCAAGACAGTCCCTTGGGTAGCTTCCCCCAAAGCTGAAATGTTTGATGTGTGTTGCACCCTCCTCTTTCCCTCCCAAAGGAGAGGACCTGAATTGACCTTTTCCTTCCAATTTCCTTCCATGCTGCTTTGGGGGTGGGGATGACTTGTTTGAAATGGAACAGCTTTTCTTACCTGTTGCAAAGTTGCTACTCTTGGCTTTGAGCTTGCCTGGGGTATTGCCAATTCCTGAATGATTTCTGAAGTTCTCATAAAGGCTTTTGGGCCGCATATTGTTAAATCAGTGTTCCTGTGAGGGACAAGGTCTGGAGTTTCTATTGCGCTATCTTGCTAACATCGCTGAACTCTTAAGGTCCATCTCTCCTACTGTGAGAACAAAGGCCCAGTAATTATCATTTGGAACAGCAGAAAAAGATGTTATGTGGTCCACTGACCTGTTTTTCTATAACTGATACAGGAAATATTTTCTCATTATGAAGAGTTGAAGCTATAAGTTACCTATAACTGTCTTTTAAACGAAAGAAATTATATTTGTGGATAGACTGAGAGAGCTGAAAAAGTGAGTGAAAAGGGCTGTCCTTAAGAATAGCAGACCACATTTCACATTTGCCATTAAATGTTGCACATATTGATCAGCAAAATCACAGGACAGACACTTATAATTACCTAATCACTCCAGTTTTGTTATTATCTGATGCTTGCAGAATTACTTTTAAAATTTAGAACAAGTAGAAAGAATTCCATTATATACATTTTCACTTAGTAATTTTTTCCAACTATCATTCAAAGAACAGTTAATCTATCATTTGACTTTTGCATAAATCCTCTATCCCTATGATCATAATTAAATTACATGTGCTACAGTTATTATATTTATTTCTTCCTTAATATAGAAAAATGTTATTATGCATATCTATTCTTAAATCACGTTGATATATTCCTCCTCCAAACTGTTGAAATAAAATAGAACAGGCTGCACGTGAATGCATCTGGTATGTTTGAAGACACATTGTCAGGAAAACAAAGAAGTTTTTCTGACATCTGGGAAACTACAGTTCATTTTAGCTTCATTAATGATGCACACTTAGATATTGGGCAAAACAGCTCCTGAATAACTCAATTATACTTCATCTTGATGGTGATAACAAAGGTTTTTCCAGGAAGGCAAGAGAATATGCTACTGTTATCCCAGTAACAGTCTGACTGTAAATAGTTTTCACTCAAAAATACAGTAATGTACTTTCAGATAGCATGTCATTAATTCCTAATCAATGAACCATTAACAATGTAGAGGATATTATTATTGAATAATCCAAACCTTATATTTTCAGGAGACTTTTATTGCTTGTCCTTGTGATAAGTGCTATAGTTATCCAGAAATAAAAGAGCCAAACTACATCCTGAATATATCAGTAAAGATACAAATGTATAAATTGCCTAGTTAGGAAATATTTGTTATTTTCCATTCAGACATAAACTATGGAAGCAATAAATTAATGTTCCATAGCTTTCAGTGGTGTGGAACCATTATATTGTTTTGTCATCAAAAGCTTATTTTATGAGGGACTGCAGCATTAATACACTTAAAATATTTGCGTCAATAAAAGGACAACTGATTCGCAGGCCCAAATTACAACCAAATTTTGGAAAGGGATAGAGAGAGTTTTATCAGCACCTTGAAAGAGAAGAGTAATGTTTAGAAATTAATTTATTTAGACTAGTTGCATACGTATTCTGAAGGTTAATTTTTCATGTGTGGTTTTTCTCATAGTGTTTTGTCTACACTTATATTTATATTTATTCAGCCAACACATATTTATTGGCAATGAGAAAATGCAGAACAAAACAAAGTTCCTGATTTCAGATGATTTAGAATCTAATCTTAATATATTCAGAGCCCTTTCTTGAAAGCACATTCAACAGCAACCGCTTGTAAGAATCTGTTTTACTTTTTATAAGAATTGAATTCGATAACAATATTTCCTCTTTTTTAATGTTAGAAATACTTTTATAAAGGCTTTAGTTTAAACATGTACAGAACATAGTCTTTATTTACAACTGTTCATAAAATCTATTACTGAAGGTTTGAACAGCACTCTGTTATGGTCAAACAAATATTATATTACACATATGAGATCAAGTATTGCCTTGATCTACCAAAGGACTCAATTTTTTCTAACTTTTTCAATTTAGATACAGTATTCATTTTTTTTTTCTGCTTTGAAGGTTAATAGAATGTTCTTAAATAACTGCCTTTACTTTGCATTAAACAAAGTTTAGAAAGTATAGGTAGGAATTATTTTCTACCATGTGCATGGTTAAGTTGAGCTACATACGTGTGAGGCTATATTGTATTTGTGACTGACTGCACCCCAATACCTGAAGTGCCCTGATCAATAAGCCTTCAGGGACAAGTGAACTAAAATGCAACAATACCAAGAGATCTTTCAGGGGAGTTTTAAGATATGTTTTTAGATATGCTTCAGAATTAGGAGTTTTGTTTACTCTTTTTTGGGCAGAGCTGTTTAAGGATTACTGAGTTCCCATGGAAATGTTCTGAAATGTTTGGGAGAGCTTGATTAACTCTGCATATCAAAGAAGAGTTTGAGATCTTTCCAATGCATCTTGTGGTCACTGAGCATCACCATTTCTCTGCTACTATTTTTGGCACATTTTCCATGCCACCTTCAACAGCTGAAATTTCTCTCATCCATCAAGTCTGGCTGAAAATGTTATCTCTTCTATGAAGTGTTCTGTGAACTATTCAAGCAGAAGAAATTGTTCTCTCCTTGGGATAATTCATTCCCTTCCCTAGTAGAACAGGTTTTACATTGTATTATATTGAGTTGTATGGGACTCTGCTTCTACTTTGTTGGGAATTCCATTACAGTAAGAAGCCTAACTCCTTCATACACTTCATCCTCATAACCCCAGTGTTTAACACAGAGCCAGAAACTTAACTATTAATTTACCTGAGCTCATTTTTTAAAAAAATTGCACCCAGATTCAATGTTGAAGATTTCTCCAATAACTGAGGATGGCTAAGCAACAGAAAACTGGATCCCACTGTGTTTTTATTAGCTAAAGCATTGTCCATTTTCTCCCAAAACACTCTATTTCTCTTAATTGTATGAAATGGTTGAATTTGGGTGTAAATATGGAATGGGGGAACTAAACTTATCAATAAGTTTAAAAATATGGCTTTTGTAAAGACATAATCACTGTAGGCTCCAAATCTCATACATATAGCTTAATCAAAATCAATAAAATATTTTAAATCAAATGCAACAAATATGATATATTTCTTACCATAAAATGTACAAAATCTAGTTATGATTAATGGCATTATTATGAGTCCCAAATCTCATTATTGAGTATTTCTGAATTTACTTGCAGTTCAATGTTTAAATGTAGTAAGATTAAAACTATTCAGTGAGTCCTTATAATGTGTAGCAAATCATTATTACTTCCTCCAATTGTTATTGTAATATTATTAATCATAATGAATTCTTTTGAAATTCAGTGGAGCAGCAATATATTATTCCATATGCATTTCCACTCTAAATTAGCCCTAGTGACTTAAATGTCTAAGAACTATCATTAAGTTACCATGTAGCACTTGCAGAATCATAATCAGACCAAGAGATTTATTCCAAATAAAATTATTCTGACCAGTTCTACTGGCAATGGAAATCAGATAAATGAAAAAAGGTGAGATATCCTAAAATAAAGTATTTCTAAGTAGTGTAAGACTATTCAATTTTCTTTGAAAATAGGCCCAATAGGCTTCAATGAGAAAAGATTAAAATGCTAAGACATTTGTCTTCACCTGAGAAAACCCAAGTGAGTTCAGTTATGTAGGTTATACACATCTCTAGTCTAATTAAACATTGAACAGGATTTATGGGGACAATAAGATCATGGCTCCAAGACAAATTTGTCATCACCTCTATCTGTAAAGTTTTCTGCTCGCGATAACAAGAAGTAATTTTAGAGGAAGAAACAAAAGATAGCCCTTCCTCTCTTGTCATTGAATGGGTTTTCCACTGTGTAATGTGGGTTACTTGCTGTTGCTGTGCAACTGGTAGATTTCACAGTATTGGGGAATCTCTACCTTGACTCAAAAGCTTCTTTCCTCTCCATCCCGGTATGAATAAAATAGATTGAGGATCTGCAAAAAGAGAAAACTATAAAAGCTCAGCTCATTGCCTGCAATTTAAAAAGATGCTTCAGCCCAGGGTGGAAGTGGGGGGTGGGGAAGATCAGGATATCCGGGCAACTTTTAATTTCTTTTTGATTTGAGGAGTCACCTTGCAATTTATTTCTTTCACTTGGTCTTTGATAAGGATCTGGTGTAAATGTACCTATTCCCTCAAATCTAAGCAAAAAAAACATATTTTCAAAGTCAAGTATAAATGACTTTGTGGTTAGTGGGTATATTATATTAACAACACTCCTACTCCTTTCCAAGCACATTATCAAAATTATAATGCTGTTTATATGTACATATAGTGGTCTATACTTGTGTGCAAGGATGTATACAAATGTCTATCGATCTGTGTGGCTATGTAAAGAATTTTCATTTTTATCTATAAATTAATTCTTTGAACATACAAGTATGAGTTAGATAAGATGGGGTTAGACATATATTATGGATGAGCACTAAATAAGAGTCAAATATTTTTATATGACATTGATAAATTAGAGCTTCTAAAAACAATTTATTATTCCCACATTATTGTATATTTAGTTTATAATAACTACTCCTTAGAAGAACCTGGCTTCAAATTCTTGCATGTTCACTTTAGTGTCTTTGTTATTCTAGGTAAGTTATGTAGCCTATCTAAGCTGGCTCTTAACTCTCTCATCCCAACAATGCAGACAATGTTAGTAACAGGGATACTTTGAGACTTATGTGAGAGAAGGCATATAGCATCTTGGTGTAGTCTCAGGATCATTGAGTGCATTCAAGTAAATATTAATTCTATTTCTACTGCTACTTATTATTTCCTGCTTATCATTTCATTATTACTTCTGTTGATTTTCAATTGACAAGGGCACTTAGCATTTTAAGAGCTTCATTTTTGCTATCTCAAACCTAACTACTTCCTTGAAATTCCAAGATCAGAAATTGCCTTTAAAATCCTTCCCCCTGCATCCAAAACTGGTGATTCCATTACACTTATGAATTAAATTTTATTTATTATTCTATAATTGTTCTCTCTTTTCAGGCCTTCCTGGTTATATTGTAATTTTTTTCAGAGAAAGGGACGTGGTCATTTATCCTTTTCTCTACCTGTGTATGACAAGTGTACCTCATTTGGTAGACAAGATATAGTTCAGATAATAGTGTATAGATAAATTCTTATATATTGAATGATGCCTCAAATGATATTTTAAACGTTTCAATAAAACTATACAGAATGAAATAACTCCCCTTTTTATTGCATGTAAATTAGAAGATGATATACCAAATTCTTACTCTAAGTATGAGTTGGGAAAGCATTTAACATTTATTACATGCCTACAATGTTGCCAAAACTGGTTGGGATTTATGTATTCTGTTTGGCTTATTCCTTCAATGAAGCCAGCAACACAGAAATTACTGTCCTGATTTTAAACATGGCAAAATTGAGTTGCCCAATGAGCATGACTTTTTAGCTTATGTTTTTGCCACTTCACTGCTAAAATTTCTTCAAATACTAAAAGTCTTAGCTTTGGTTTTATATCTAGTCCACAGCCTGATTTCTAAGCACAAACAGGAACACTGGACACCTTTTTTCCAAGAAAGAAAGAATAATTTTTACATTTCTCACATAGTTGTTCTAGTTTGAATTTGCCATTATAGTTATAAAAATAGTACAAAGGGGGATGTCAGCAATATGGTGGAGTAGGAGACACCTGACTTTCCCTCCTTTCACATATGCATTGAATAAGCATTGCCAGTTCCTCAATTCCCTCTAAAGATCAGGCAAAAGTTTTATAACTGTGTGTTAATTTATAAATATATATTTATCCTATGCCCATTTAGGATGATTAGTAATGTGATTTCCTTGGAATATTCACTCCTTAGAAGATTTTCTATTATCTTTTAGGAAAGCATTTAAGTCTAGGGAAAATATTGACTTCTAAGACATTACTATCCATAAAGACAAGATGTAATGTGCTTACGTATATGAGATTTGGTAAAGTACTATAATGATACTCTATTGAGCTATCAAGTAAAAATTTAAAAGATTAAAATATTATTATTTTAAGAGAAACTCTTATCTTTTAAAAAAGAAATTGAGTGGAGAGCAAGCATGAGGAGGGATATATGGATTTGTACTACCATTTCTAAATCATGGATATAATTATTGTTGAATATTTGAATGACTTTGAAGTTGTCAACTAGTTTTGCTGCTGTAATTATGACAGTCTACTCTCCTGTAATGCTTTTTGGAAAAATAATTACATATATATACACACACATATATATATACACATATCTATCTATCTATCTCTATATATACTTCTTAATCACTAAAAATATGATTTAGGTACTTTCCATATTGGAACTTTATTAAAAATTTTTATTTCCTCCTTTTCATTTAACCTTGTTAGTTTAGTATTTTAACTGGAGTTTAACGAGATAATATTCTAAATCTTTTTTCTGTCATTCACAAATTAGCTACATATCATGCTTTTTAATGCCAAAATGTAAGAGTGCATTCTTTTGAAAATATTAAATAGGGTGATGTCCTGATCGATTTTTCAATCCCCATCATATCTTGTCATTTTGTTCTGCAAAAACTATTCTGTTGTATGTAAATATGACAATCCATACAAGGTTATAAAAGAAGAGACAAATACACTATCTGTATGTAACCCTAACTCTCACATAAATGATTAAACTTTTAAAATAAAAATATATATAACAACAAAAAATATGATTTCTTGACATATTTCATGTTGTTTACTCCAAATTGTTTTCCATTGACAGTAGTCATGATTTATTGTTTTCTCATTCTCTTTGTGCTTGAGTTTCATTGCAAAACATTTAAAAAGGAGTTGCATTATAGATATGCCAGTCTTTTGTCAGTGCCTAATACATATTTAGATTAAGAATTTTTAAAATTAAATGCTGCTTCTTTTTCTATGGAAAGCGATTTAATATTCTGTATCACAATATGAATCATCTTTTTGCCACCAACTCCATTGCACATTTGCCACAATAGTTTATTCTTCATTTTTACCAATATTGCCCCATGCCTTATAGGGCCATTTTCAATCTGCTAAAATGAAACATGATACATTTTATGGTGGTGGCATTTTCACAACAAATGTTTCTACACTGAGAAAGCTGTTACTCTGAGACCAATAAATATGCATCAAAGTGAATCTTACTCCTCTCAGGAAAATATAAAAAGTGTCATTTAGGCATACTAGTTGCTTTATTTTATGAACACTTTCTCTGGAGTTGGGGTTACTTGTTTATTCTATCTTCTTTTTATAAAGATAAAAGGAAAACTATTAAGTAATTACATTGGGTAAAATTCTCCTTAGATGCTTGCATTTTGTATGAAATATTCACTCTGTCATGATATCCTGACTTTTACTATATCCATGACTTTGGCCAAAACACACATCTGTCTTAAACCTGAATTAATGTTTTCAAATCCTCAAATGTAGGTCCCAACTCCACAGGATGATTTCCACATTCTACAAAGTATGCAACCTCTTATATTAATAGTAGCCCTGGACTCCTAACAACTTCCCAAGGAAGTTCTGTACAAACCCCATAATCTGTTATCTCTCTTCTCGTACCTGAGCTGTAGAAAACTTATAAATATTCTCAAGTAATACAGATTTAACCTTTACAAATAGATTATTTTGATTGCTTTCTAAATTTCTCTGAGGCACTGTTCACTTGCCATCGGTAAACGTCCTGCCCATTTCTCTGAAATAAACTTTGGGATCGTCTGGAAGGGCACTTCTCAGTTTCCCAACCGAACATTCTACAATCTTAATTTTCAGTGGACAAATATGACCATATGTTTTGGAAAAATATTGAAGAAAATGCACTTGAGCTTTTGTAAAATTTTCTTTTGCCCCCTGCCTCTTCCTAGTAATTAATCTCTGTAGATGAACCTACTTATACCTGCTTCATGATAATGTGTCTCCTTTTATGTTCATAAACAATTCATTCACCTCTGATCATTTATTTGCCAAATTTTGTTGAGTGATGATTAATACTTCTCAGGCACTGGGAAAATCACTGGAAATACAGCTGGGAACAAAGCCAATGTGTCCCCATCAGAGAGCTTTTGCTATTTTTCAGTAAATAATCAAGTAGATAGACAATTAAATGTGATGTTTTAGGTGCTATAATGAGGGAAGTACAGTACCATAAGAGCCCCTAAGAAGAACTTTGATCCAGATTTGAGTATTAAGGAAGGCTCCCTGAGGAGGAGGCATGAGAGAAGGAGTCAGGACTAGAAGGGAGAGGAATCAGGACAGTATGATCCCAAGAGTGATGACAGCATGTTCAAAGACGTAAGTAAGAGCATGCATAAAATGGAAAGTTAGTTCCTATGACTAGTACAGAGCAGGGGAAGAAGAAAAGAGACCTGAGAGGCAAGCAGGGGACAATCATGAAGGACATCAGAGAACTCTGCATGCTGAAGACATAGCCCAGGCAAGAGAGGATGATGACACTAGGGTGATGGCCTTGAGTATGATGGATAGATACAGATGTATGAGGGAAAGAATCTATGGGATGTTTGGTGTGTAGGATTGGATGTGAAGGAAGAAGACAAGCAAGACATTAGGGTTGGTGCTTATGTTCCTGGCTTAAACAAACAAGTGAATTACAAGCCCTTCATTGAAATGTATAACAGTGGTGAAAGGGCAGATTTGAGACCAAGGTAATAAATTCGGGGTGTCATGTTTTCAGGGTTAGAGTCCTGCAGATTGTACAAGTGTAGCCATCTAGAAGGTAGTAGGATATAGGAGTCTGGAGCTCAGAAAAGTGATGGAATAGAGTCAAATTGTCATGGATAGAGAGGAATAAATTGTGATAAGAAAGAATGTAGTAGACATCTTGTTATAGCACAGTTACTGTTTCCAGTGAATCTTTTGATTAAGTGATGCTGAAACCAGTCTGCATATTAATCATCAAGATGTCTTTTAAAAATATTGATGTTCTGGCCTCATCAAAGAAAAATTAAATCAGAATTTGAGGATTTGGGGATTTCAGCCTCCAGGGATTGGTACTTTGTAACAACTTTCTAGGAATTCTAGTGTGAAGACAGGGTCCAAAACTATGATGTAGGGCTGATCTATACATTACCATTTTATGGTATTTCATAATGTTTCTGTTTTCATGATTCTCAAAATCTTATTGTTCATGTCCTTTTGTAACAAAAGGGAAAGGACCAGGAAACATATCATTTATGATCAAATAATATATGATTTAAAACTACTCATCACAACATGCAAGTCTTAATTGGCAATATTAATTACCTTCCTTTAGAAAATATCATGTTATTTTATTGATACATTCATCTTGGAATTAGAAGCCATAATATAGAAATTAACATATATTTAATACTTAGTATTTCCCACACTGTTATTAATAATTTCATGTAAGTTATATAATACACTAAAAAATTTAAAACTTATATCTACTATATAAAGACAAAAAAAAATCACTATGGATCCTAGAGGTTTGTTAATTGCCCAGAGTTCCATTGTAAATATATTAGCAGATAGACTCAGTGTTTATAAGACTTTGGATTGAAACTTTTAAACTTTTAAACATTTATAATAAAAATGTATACATTTCCTTTTTATTGGGCTAAAATTGTTTGAGAATGTTTTATTGCCAAAGGGGAAAAAAAAAAAAAAAACAGTGAGCATAGAGGTTTAAGCATCAGAAATACCTATTTTTTTATCTGTTCTCCTCAGGGGGCAGGCACCAATTATCTCTAAATCTTATACTCTATCATCTAATTCTTACTCGAATGCATTTAGAAAGTGTTTAATATAAACAGCTATTTTTTTTGCCTTGAAATTAATCAAATATGACTCAATATATAAAAGAGATTATAATGTTTGTGCTTCCTGCTAGTGAATGCTGCTGCTGACGTAGCTTTTTCTTCTTTTCCTTTGTTCTCTTCTTTTTTTGGTATTAACTCTAAAATAATATTTTTCATCTATTTTATTTTAGCTTCTCTCTTTATTATGTCTCAACTTCTTTTTCATTCCTTTCTTATATTCCACTGAACGACAAATTAGATTCCAGCCACAAAATTTTTTTAGAAAAGAATAAAACAACCATTTGAGCTGCTTTTGCGACGAGAATTAATCTCAATTCTGAAGAAAACTAAAGTGATAAGAAGTCAATAGGTACTGAAATTCTGTGCAAAGCTTGACTTGCTTGCCTTGCAGAAAAAGAGAAAAAGAAAAAGAACTCTGAGAGTGTAATTTTTGCCAGACTATCATATTAGGTTTAAATTCTGGGCAGTTGAGAAGGGAGTTGAGGTAAGCACAATGTAAGCAGGGTGAGTGGAGACCTAATCTGCATACTCACTTCCAGAATTCTCTTTCTGAGTCCTATATAGCAAAGAGAATCTGGGATCTGCACATATAAAACACAAACAAACAAAAAATAATATTTGAACCAACCCCTTGCGAGTTTGAAGTAATAAACAGTTGTCAGTGACATGTTCATTTGAACAAAGGATTAAGTGGTATCAATCAAGTCTACTCTGGGAAAATTCTCCAAGAATTTTTTTTTTTTCAAAATTCCCTGAAAAACAAAAGGATTTATGGATGATCTATGGCCAGTTAGAAGTCAGCTAATATTGATTGCCCAGAAGGATATCATTTAAAAATCAGACAGTCTAGAACTATCTGAATTACCTATAATAACTTCGAGTAAAATTTGTTTGGCTTATTTGGAGTCAGAAGAAAATATGTTATTTAGCAAAGCTGAGAGAGAAACATGGGCATTTATCATAACAGAGGTAAAAATATTGTTCTTTTCTTTCCATGCCAAAATGGGCCACTATGTAGCCACCAAAAATGTGTTTTACTTTCTATAATATCAATCTATCACTGGGAGAGAGCTATCCAACCAGGAATGGCATTCTCAGGCTTCCCATTAATACTGGAAAGACTGTGTGACTATGTTTTATCAATGGGATGTGAAAAGAAAAAATGTGTGCCGTTTTCCAATTTTTAAAGAAAAAGTATGCCTTTACTACTCAGTTGATATTGGATGTGGTAGATTCCAAGGCCTTAGGGAGTAGTAGAGCTACAAGATGAAAGGAATTTGGGTTCATGACTCTTCATGCAGAGGAAACACTCATAGAAAACCTGCATTGAAATGTTATCTGAGTGAGAAATAAATGCTATTGGTTAAGTCACCTAAAATTTAAGGTTTACTTGTTATAGCTGCAAATATTGCCCTAAAAATACAATCACAAAAATTTTTCCAATAACAAGACATCAGTAAAAAAAAAACTGCTAAAAGATATTATCTCCTCTTCTAGTAAACGTGAAAGTTGTTGGAGTTTGAATATTTATCTAGAAAGTAAGAAAAGTGGGGAGTTTTCTAAATTACCCTAGGTTGTTCACAATCTGCTGCCCACAAATTTCAGAAATAACCCTTCATAGAGTTATAATGGAAAGGTTATCAGAGAAGGCCACAAACCTACAATTTCTGAAATCTCATTGTAAGACTAGTATAGGGACATATTACAGAATTTAAATTTAAATGTAGCACCTGATGGAAGTAAGAATTTTTATATAAATTGTGAATAATTTAAACATTTTGATACTTGCTTTCTCTATTAAATTTATTTTTCAGATATAAAGAGGACATTAAAAATAAGCTTCTATAATAGTATTCCTGTTTCATATAATTATGATAAATTACAGAACAGCATTTTAAGACCTCTTCCTGGAAAAAATAATGCTTAGCTATTAAATCTAAACTTTTTCAAATAATGTGTTGAACAATCAGGAAAAAAAGTCACTCGAAATGTAGTATCTCATTTTGTTTATTGGAGCTCATTATAAGCCAGCTCATTAATTCACATATGTAAACACACCATGAGTCAAATTAAACAATAAAAAGCAGTTGTGAAGAAACTCTTTCTAATGAAATTATGTGATCCATCATCAGTAAAGTTTTTCCAAAAAAAAACATTATAATGTAATATAAAATTTTTACAATAATTTATATTCTTTTGTCTTTGAAATTAAGACATATCATAATAGTTTGATCACAACTTCTAAAATACTATATGTATGATACTATTTTCCAGATTCTTAATTTTGCCAGAAAGTTAGGGCCAAATGATGCATTTTGGATTAGTTCAAAACATCAGAACTAATCTCTGTGCTCTCTCTGTACTTGCCAATTAGATGGACTTAGAACTGAGGAATGTAACGGAAAAAATAAAAACTGTTGAAATGACAACATGCAGCTACCAGTCAATAGAGCTCATTAATGGATGTTCTAAAATACTGGGGAAGGAAAATACTCAGGGAATATTAACCAAGGAAAGTGAACAAACTAAAACCCTCCAAATTTTAAGAAAAATGGACTTGTTTCTCTTAAGCCCCTGTATTGCTCATAAGTGATTCTTTGATCTAAGAATTTACCATGCAAGTGGTATTATGGTTATGTATTAAGGTTACTTATTTTTAAAAATATATGAAGATTTGATAAAGGTCAATAAGATCTGCCTATCATCTTGCATAATGCCTAAATTAAAATAATCATTCAATGCATAAAAAAACCATGTTAAAATGTGGAAAAAATCAAGTTTAAAAAAATGGGGGCCGAGCACAGTGGCTCACGCCTGTAATCCTAGCCCTCTGGGAGGCCAAGGCGGGTGAATCGCTAGAGGTCAGGAGTTCAAGACCAGCCTGAGCTAGACCCCGTCTCTACTAAAAATAGAAATAAATTATCTGGACAACTAAAAATATATATAGAAAAAATTAGCTGGGCATGGTGGCGCATGCCTGTAGTCTCAGCTACTTGGGAGGCTGAGACAGGAGGATCGCTTAAGCCCAGGAGTCTGAGGTTGCTGTGAGCTAGGCTGACGCCATGGCACTCACTCTAGCCAGGGCAACAAAGTGAGACTCTGTCTCAAAAAAAAAAAAAAAAATGGGAAAGTTCCATCCAAAGATAGAAATAAAAGACAGTCATAGTGATTCTGCTACCACTTTTTTCATCACATCACTATAGGGAAAAGAGTTGTCAAAGTGTTAAAGCTGCTTTCCAGGAGCACTTCTCAGAAACCCCATTTTTCCTCTTCTCTGATTTTAGTTAAACACTAAGATTTTAATTTGCATCAGTTGATAAACTTGAATATTTTGCCTTATGTATCATAGTTACCCTTAGCTGTAGGGTTAAATTTTGGTCCATAAGCAAGGAGTACTATTTACATTGTATGCCGTGTGAACTTTTCTCTTTCGAGTTGGGTAATGAAATGACCATGCCAAAAACTGTTTTACATTCATCCTCAAATGATGCTTATTAATGCCCTTCTGTGGCTTCCTTTTGTCATTGAAACCATAGATCTACTGATAAAATGACATGTTTTCATATGTGCTTAGTTGTATTTTTGAATGAGAAATTTGCCTTCAAAAAAGTATGACTGCAAAATTTTTTCATACACAATATGCAACTAGCCTGAAAGAAATTGTTTCTCATTACTTAGGTTTGGGTTGCTAGCTAGCTACTCAATGTCATTTATTATCCTTTGTCTTTCTTGCTCCTCAATCCTAATAAGTGTGTACTAAGACCATCGTATTGATTATATTATTATGACTTTCATATTCTTTTCTATTTTTGGTGAATGATATTGAATTCAGAAAGTTTGATAATCAGCATGTTTAATTAAAATTCCTATCTAGGTCATCTCTTTTGTTTTTCCTCCTGAGAATATAAAATTGAGAAGGAAAAAATTTCTAACTACTTTCCAGAATTTTATTTTAGTCATGAATTAACTTTCCACAATTGTTAGATTAAGTTGATAAACCTCTCAATGCATTCTTTGCATTCTTTGTTTTTTTTCTGTCTGTGTAAATGTCCATAGGATTCTATCACATCCACATTCATTCAACAAAGATTTAGTGAATACCTGCTTTCTTGTGAGACAAACTCAGTGAGACAGGGTACTGTCATCTATGTTTTCCAATGGAACCAGTAGTGTGCTGTACCCAGCTAGTGCTAGTTTATGAAATCTGATTCCGTGCATAACTTCCCAACTCCATGTTCAGTGACATCAGGTTGATATACTGGAACTGGCCGTAGTGTAAATATTTACTCATTGCAAATTGGCAAGTGATATTGATCAGGGTTTTTTTTTTTTTTGGCCTGGAGAAATAAGAATGGCTGTTACATGATTTACCTGCACACTATTAGATAAAGTCCTGCAATGACTATGTGAGAAAGGTACAGTAATCAGATTTTACCAATGGGACATCTAAGACTCCAAAACTGTGGTTACTATGCCCCTAGTCACATGACTCTCTCTCTCTCTCTCTCTCTCTCACACACACACACACACACACACACACACACCCCAAATTGGATATAAATGCTGGTCTTCAGATTTTAACTCAATTACTTTTACACCTTTCAACACAGTTACTCTATGTCACCCAAAAATTGTCTTCCAATATAGTTCATCTCTCTGATGAAGTTATATATGTGTGTATATATATACACCCTCTATTATTATATTTACCATTATAATCAAATCATAGTGATATTTTTGTAGAAATCCCGTGAGTGACAAGGACAGAGACCACAGTTTATCTGAATCCTCATGAGATTTTCCTGCAGAGTATACAGTTCTCCATTTCCATTTAATGCAGAACTGCGCTTTGAAAGCTGGCGTCCTGATGCAAAGTGAACACTGCTGAATCAATGTGAATGTTATCGACATCTTAGCCACTGACTTGCAGATGTTATTTTTCAGTATGGCAGTAGCTGTGCAGGGTAGACTATTACCAATACATTCTCAATATCTATCTTTAATATTTGAGTAAAATAGGGAAGGGAACATGTAAATTTGGGGGAAAGGGTTAAATTTCTCATCAACGTTCCTAGAAATGTCATGGCTGCCTCTAAAGCTAGTATTTCCAAGTGCTAATAAATACCAAGCAGGGATAATTCATTGATTCTGACTCTAATGCTGTGTTCAGAAATTTCTCCCTCTTTATTTACTTAAATCATCAGTCTCTGATCCATTCAACATCTTGTAACTGAGGAGAGAATTATCTGGTAGCTTTCAATCCATATAATGGATACTGCTAGTAAACTAATAGATCAAAATCCTGCATAGCATTATTTCAAAGCATGATATCCTAATTGCAGTTATTAATTATAAAATGCAATTAATAATACCCAAGGCTAATTTTAGTAATAAAGTCTAAAAAATTAATAAGCAATCTCTCTTTTTATGTTCTTCAATTCTATTTACTTTCTTTAATCATGCCAGGTAGTTGAATATGTAAATTTTGATACTTATAGCAGTGCTAAAAGAAGATCAACCTCCATGGGCAAGTACCTATTTGTTCCAATTTTAGTATGTGTGCTGCTGAAGTGAGCACTGCAAGTACCTATTTGCATGACAGTGTGACGACAAAGAATGTCTACTTTTGGACAGAGAAAAATTGTTTTAAGATGTAGCAATTGGCAAGTTATACAGTAACAGAATGGGATAACGTATAACTTTATTGTTTGAGAATGCCAATTTCTCTCATTGATTACTCACTGATTACTTTGATATGAGATTCATATGAAGAACTGATATTTCAAGGATTTTACAAATGCATTATTTAGATGTATTTATTGTCATTATAACTTGATTTACTGTTATATTCAATGTAATTTATCTTAATGGCTAAAGCTTGTGCACAAAAAATAGGATGTAAGGAATTGAAGAATATGCAGATGCCTCAAATTATTTTTCTGCATGAACTTCAACTGAATGTGTGAAGTTCTATCATTTCAAATTAATTTCCTTAAAGTAAAAATTTTCCTCTTTTTATGTGTGTATATACACACATATATGTCTATATAAAGAATATATATGTGTATGAATATAATAGTGTGTATGTGTGTGTAAGTATATGAGAGATAAATATATATTTTTCTTTCCTCAAAAGGAAAACACTTCAGGGAATTAACACAATAAGTCACTGACACATTAGTATGAATTAGTTTGGTGCCCCTACCACCAAATAACTTCTAGCCTTCCTCTCTTATCAGGGAACTGACACATAACAAAAAGAATAAATCCAAAAGAAGAAGGTAGTTGGGCTAAAAACAAGCTTTATGTACTTTAAAATTTGCCAATGTCATTTTCTGGCTATACCTGTCTGATGTAGGTTTAGAGTGTTACCAGAAAGTGCTAGGCTTTGCCACCCTGGTAGTTGAATTTTGATGATCATCTAGAAAATCTTTTTCTATTTACAAGGATAAAACTTATATCCAGAGTACAGGAAATACAAAATCCTGGACTAAATACCAAAGAAAGGTGCATCCCCTCCTGCCTTTAGGATGTCCTTTGTACCCACTACTTTCACTTACAGTTCTTTCCCACAGTTTAGTCCAGTGGCCAAACATAGCTGTAATCAAGACAGGGGAGCATCTATACTATGGCTGACTGTGTACACAGATAATGTAGGGGAAAGAAGGAGATAAGGAGTGATTGGTGGGGGGGCAATATCTATCTCTCAACATTGGTACTTTGACCACTCAAGTAATGGTAGGACCCTTTTTCTCATACATAAGCAAATTTGTCCCGTCCCTAAGAACTAAACTCAAGGTTTCAGTCCATTCAGGTTTTTAGCACCAAGCCCAGCCACTTGAGATGTGGCCACTTCTGGATGTGACAGTCTGTGGCTCAAGATACCTTTTTCTGCCTCAATTAATACATAACATGAAAGAAGAACAGGATCCACACGGTAAAATTCACTTTGAAAAGGGGGAGGATGGGGACAACACGGTTGTCACTGATAAGAGTGAACAGCTCCCAGGTTAAGGTGGTCGGAGCCAAATATCTTGGTGAGGCATATTTTTGAATACTAAAATACTATTTTTACTTACTAGCCTCTCGGCTCTGCCCATCCTCTTTTCTCTCAACTTAACGGATTCTATCCTGACATTGAAATTATTCACATAAGATATAGAGCAAAAATAAGCTTTGTGGCCGGTAAACCTGGACAAAAGAAAATACATTGGAATTGAGGGCCAAGTGGGTTTTTACACTTTTCCTCTTTAAATCAAGGCCTTATGATCCATCTATAGAGACAGTTGGATTGTTAGAAAACATGTGTCCCCAGCCAGGCAACTGGATTTTGTGCATCCAACTTTAAGGGCAGGGAAGAATTGTCCTCATCAGTAGAAGGACAGCTGGGAGGCATTAGGTGATGGGGGTGATGGAAAAAGAGAGAATATATTCAGGCAACTTATCAGCACACCAGGAAACCTTGTCCCATATGCCAGAATCAAAGAAGCCATCGTGAGAAAGATAACGAGAACAGTACAACCAAAGGCCAAAGCAAGGAATTAGAGGAGAGTAAGGAAATTGTTTCCCCTTCTCTCCAATCCATTATTTTATTATAGAAGGTGATTTTCACATAATGTTAATAGCTATGAGTATTATTACTAATATTTATTAATATTTGGTTATATTTCTGCTAAAATCTGTCCACAATGTAAATAACCACTTCTGTTCTATAGCTTCCTTATTTATTTGATGGAAATTGGAGATAGCTTCATATTAACATTGGATTTGTACTTGATAAGGAAGTTCAATATGTTTTTTATTTAATTTTTATTTCCAAATGAGCTTTTCTCTTTCAATTCTCTTTCTCTCCCCTCCTCCCTCCAACCCCCTCTTTCTCTCTCTCATTGCTTTTGTTCTATAGTCTTACTGTCTACTGTTGCATATTATCTATTAATACTGCTATAAAACAAATTTCAAATGGAAGTCTAATACCTCAAAAATTACACAGAGTCTATAAGCTTCAAGCAAAGCTGACACAAGTGTCATAAATATCATTGTGTCTGAGGTAAAAGTTTCCTTTGGGATGCTAGAAAATAATTTGGCTATCACTGAGAAAAATTGTAAAAAAAAATATAATTCATTATGATTTATTTTTACACAGCACTTCATAATTTGTTGAGTTTTAAATGTTTTCTCATTTATTCATATAGCACCTCTTAGGCAGCTTTTATAATTACTTACCATTACTTTGCAGATTGAAAGACTAAGAACAGGAAGGGCTTTATCTAGTGAGGAAACTAATCCAGGCTTCTAAATCTGGCCCTCTGATCTCCCATCCCTTGCTCTTCCCACTACAGCATGCTGAAGTCACTAGTGAAAAAGCACTCCATATGTCACACAACATGCTGTAAGAGTGTCCAACTATTTTGAAGAAAATCTCCCAGAGAAATCAATGACCAAGAGAGAATTGCAGAAAGCAGATGGTGTCGTCAGCACACTTCTGGCGTGGCATCTGCGGTTACTTCTGTGCCTCTGGGTTGGATTGTACTTACATCAAAAGAGCCAATATGTGCAAAAGAAAGAAAATAATAATGAAATAAGAACAAAACCCACAGCACAAACACATTGACTAATTACAGAACTGCTGATGGATAGGAGCCATCCTGCGTGTGTGTGCACACGCATGCGTGTATGTAAGCCTGCGTGCCATGAGGCTTACCTAATGCTCAGCAAACGCTATAAAGCTTGGAGGCCCGGAGGCCAAAGGCTGCCCCAAGAGACTTATCTAGAAATCACAGTAATGGAGTTGCAGTGGAAACCCCTACCTAATTACAGATGGTGCTCAAGGCAAAATCCCATTAGGACAAGTTTTATGGGTTTGTTGCCAATTGGCTGTTAGAAATGACACCATCAGTACACAGAGCCTGAAGTCGAAACAGTACTGATCTCCAATCTCTCTGCAGAAAGATAATAAATGAAAAAAAAAACAAAAACACCACAGGTAGTTCTTCAACTCAACTGGATTTCATTCTAAGAAAATTTGCTGTAAGTGAAATTTTTAAAGAAGCACACACACACAAATCCGCCAATTGCAGTTAACACATTCTTAGATCTTTACTCCAAAGCACATTCACCTATTTTTTTTTTAATTTCATTCTAAAAACATGCTACAAAGTCAGAATATGTGAGGTCACTTTGATTTTCTCTTTGAAACAATGTTATTCAATATTTGTTAGATCACCGGATGCCAGGGCATGTAGCCTGTATCTTAATATCCTGATGGTATTTACGTAGAGGGAATGCCAGGCAAACACTCATTTTATTATTATGTAAGAGGGACTTTGTCTTAATTCCCTAAAGTCTAGGACTCTGGGGAATTATGCTAGACTACATGTGTAGCCTAAAGACTTGGCTTGTTTAACTCTTAGAAACATGACTACTCTCTCACTTTTCCTCAAGTTTATACTAGGACATTTAGACTTTCTCACCCTAATGGCAAAGAGAGTCTCAGAAGAAAATAACAAGTAGAAAAAGTTAAGAGCAGCAGAAGTGAAGGTGTAAAATTCTCAGTTCATATTCCTTCCTGAAGTCAACTCTGGTGATTGGACAAACATTTTCTGCAAATGTCCAAGTATCATTGCTAATTGTAAGATCTCTGTACTCAAAACAACTCAATTTTGCCATTGTAGCATGAAAGTAGCTATAGACACTATAGAGATAAATGGGCATGTATGCATTTATCCTAGAACAGGCTGGTTATGGCCCATGGGCCCTAGTTTATGGAACATCTAGGCGTTTAATATCATCCCATCAACAAAGCAGAACAAAATGCCTTCCTTCCTTCCAATGATTTTTCTAACCCTTAAGTCTGTGACCTAATTTGTTTTTATTTTCTTGAGGCATTTCAGAGCTCCTCCCAAGAGGCTGAGTTTGTAGGCTTGAGCTTGAGGTTAAAATATGTAGTCTACAGGATCATAGGGAGGTTTTCGCCAGTAGTAAGCTAAATTTATACTTTAGTCTTTTGAAGTGGAAATGCTCACAAAAAATAGTTAACTCACTCCAAAAGTAAGAGCATAGTACATGACATAAAACTTTATAATGTTTATGTAAAATCAAATATGGTAACATGCAAACAATCACAAGACATATATTTAATGTGATTTTATATTAAAGATAACTGCATCACATTCTTGCTTTTGGGTAGTCTTTGCTTAATGTTTTCATGGTATACATTGATAAATATGAAAGAAAATAATCATAATTTATGTAGTAACCTTGACAAACTTTTTTTTTTTTTTTAATTTCTTGAACTGATTAAAGGTCATTCAGTGAGCTTTAAAAAACTGAGCAGTCACTATCCTGGGCCATAGTTTTCTTTTCGTGTTCATTTAAAGAGAAAGTAAGTTGGCTTCTTTGAATACCTATCTCACTAGCACCAGCAGTTTCCTCCTGTGCCCTGAAATTATTTAAGGCACGACTGCCTTTACAATGCGTGAACCCATATTTGCCCTCAATGTTCCAGCCTTTGATCTTTCACCACTGATTGTTCTACATCATCAAAAATCCTCAAAGCTCCTCTGTGAACAGTGGTCAGGCCCATAGGCACACTGCAGAATTTGATCTTGAAACCACAAAATTGAAAGTCTTTACATCTCAGCCTCTAGTCCTGCACTTGTTTAAACATATTCATAACACTTCAGAATGGCTTTTGCTGTTATTCAGTGAATTATACATGATAGCACTTTTAATGTTTTAAATGAGAGAACTGACAGTCAAAATAGAGAATTCCAATTAACACTGAATTTTTATTTTATCAATATTTTAAAGGATTTTAAGCATCAGATACGAGATGTGATTCTAAAGTGTGACTTTTGTTGCAAACCCAAATTTCCACATCCACATGGCTCCTGTCCTTCTGTTAAATTCAACAAACATTTATTATGTGACTATTATACGTCTGATGTAAAGCCATATGAAAATTGGAAAGGCATATTCTCTGCCTTACGGGAGCATGAAATTTAGAAAGAGAATTGGGACATGTAATTGACAAAATTAGTGACCTTATTTGAATAATTTCAGTGTAATTGCTCTTTAAGAACAAGACTTCTGAAGTAATAAGTCACATGAAAAAATAAATCTCATTGCATTCCTAATTAGAAGAGAGCTTGACCCTTGATTTGAAATTATTTTTACCGTCCTTTATCTCCTTAGCCCCACTGTCTCTTGTCCCAACTGTTGATAGCCCCATACAGAGATATCAGTGCTTTTAAATGGAAGGATTCTTAAGAAAGACACCAAAACAGCAGACTGAATTGTAAACTGGCATAAGGCACAAGCTAGGAAGCTAAATGATGCCTATTCATTTATTTGCTACATTTTAAATAGTTTATTCATTAGGATTCCATCGATTGCAAGTGACAGAAACCCAAGTAAATTAGTGGAGGAGAGCAAAGAAATATATTAGCTCTTACAACACATGACTGTTAGAAAACCAAACCATGGAAAGGCAATAGCTACAAGAACCAAGCTCTGCCAGGAAGTCTGTTCCATCCCATATTTTGTCTCTGTCAATCTCTGGCATTTGCTTCATTGTCTCTCATACTTGACCTGTAGGAATCATGGCTATTAGGAAGAACAAAGGTTTATATCTTGGAACTTTTATATTGGCAAGGCCTTTACAGACTTCCTAATCCTTTCAAGTTCTAAAATCCCAGAGAATGAATTACATTGGATCTTTATGGAGCAAGTTTCTATCACAAAGCAAATAACCATATGTATAATATATACATAGGGTAATTCCTAGGATGGTCATGTAGGAATATGATAATTCCTAAGGTGGAGATATGTAGTTATAGCAAAGGGAGGGATCCCAGGATAAAGGTTACATATCCACTGATTGCAATTACTGTGGCTTTTTGGCCTACGGGTATGATTCTTGCTTTGAGTGCCAGATAACCACCGATAAAAGATCTCTGTAGAGAGCCACTACACACACATGATTATAAGTGGTGCAAATGGCTGATAACCATATATGAAAATTTCATAAGTAAAATCACAATAAACGGCTGCCTATTTGCAATTTGAATGCAAAAACAAATTAAATGTATACAAAATACTATGTCCTCATTCATCATTGTGACACATTTGTATATACTTTTGCTTTGGTCTTAGTGAAGGTAGGAGGAAATTCTGTGTTTACATAAGCTTTTCTGATATAGGTTTTAAGGAATTTTGGAATAAGATATAGGAGACAGATGCAGATAGTGTTAGTCCATTTTGTGCTGCTATAACAGAATACCACAGACTCGTTAATTTATAATAAAATAGAAATGTATTTGCTCACAGTTCTGGAAGCTGGAAAGTCCAAGATTGAGTGGCAGTTATCTGGTTAAAACCATCTTGCAGTGTCATCCCATGTCAGAAGGGCAAAGAGGGGGCAAGAGGAAGCAAGAGGTGGCCAAACTCACCCTTTTGCAAGAAACCCACTGTCACCGTTAACAAACCCACTCCTGCAGTAGCAGCATTGATCTATGTATGAGGGCAGCGCTCTCATGGCCTAATCACCTCTGCTTAGGGCCTACCTCCCAACACTATTGCATTGGAAATTAAGTTTCCAACACATGATTTTGAGGGACACAATAAAGCCATAGCATTCCACCTTGGACCCCCCAAATTCATGTCTTTCTCACATGCAAAATACATTCCTTCCATCACAATAGCCCCAAAGTCTTAATTTGGTCCTGCATCAACTCATAAGTCCAGAAGGTTCAGTCTTCTCTAAATCAGATATGGGTGACACTCAAAGCAGAATTCATCCTGAGGCGAATTCCCCTTCAACTGTGAGTCTGTAAAATCAAAACAAGGTATCTGCTTCCAAAATACAATGATAGGATAGGCATATGATAGACATAAGTGAAGGGTAATTTCTTTTTTCTTGATGAAAGTGCCATTATCATAGTAGTTATAGCAATCCATAAAAATGTCAACTGTAAGTTCTGTTTTACTTCTCAATCTACTCTTTAATAACAGACAATGATGGGCTTTCATTAGAAGAAGGAAACCAGAGAACATATTTGTTACGTATAAAATTTATTGGGTCTATTATAGAATGATTCCGTACTATTGATTGGCAATGGCATATCTTTGTTTAAAGAGTTTTTCTTTGTAAGACTATTATAGTTTTACTTCCTCCATACTTTAAAAAATAAATGTTTTTAAGGTCTTGGTTAATCTTTTATAAAAGTACTCTTAGATGCATTCCACAATTCACTGATTCCTCTAAATACTTACTGAATGGAAAACCTTATGACCCCAAAGAAGGAAACTATATGACTCCTCAATTTATGGAAAGTAGAACTTAGAACAAATTCACTTAGAGTAACAGTTCCTAAATGAAGTGTCAAACTGACCATGTGCTGTTTATCAGGATAGAAGTTGGAAAGAAAAGCCTTATAACAACCCGGTTTTATCCTCAAAGGCTTCACAAGCTATTTATTAATTTAAAAATAGGAGGTGAGAGCAAATAAGACAATTACATTGAATGTCATTAGAAAAATGATTTACCCTTTATAGGATGCTTGCATTTTAAATACTCGTGTAAGGCTTTCTCCCCAAATATATTGTAAGTGCAGCTAGTTCTAATATAACATGACATCTATATTCATAAAAAATCACTTTGCTATATAAAATGGCACAGTAAAAACCACAAGTCCTATGGGAAAAATGGAGTTGAGTCACAACACTCAAAATTTTTGTTAGAGAGACATTTAAGAAAAGATAGGAACCTAATAAAAACAGTAGCACACTTTTACACATAGTGAATGGTTAAGAAATACATGAATTATTACTAAAAAAGGGGGGGGGCACTTTACCTGGAAAATGGCCTGAAGTTTGTTTTTGGATATGAGCATCAGAAGGTTTATTAGTTTTCTGTTGCTGCTTAACAAATCACCATGAATTTAATGGTTTAAAACATTCATTTTTTATCTTGAAGTTCTATGGGTCATACAGTCAGACAGAGCTTAGCTAGCATTTCAGAGACTGAAATCAAGGTGTCAGTTGAGGCTTCCATCTCAGTTAAAGCTCCAGTCCTCTTCCAGGCCTATTTAGGTTGTTGGTGGAATAAACTTTGGGGTTGCAGGTTTGAGGCCCTCAGCTTGTAGAATCCAACCCCGTCCCTAGGCAGTTCATAGCAAGGCTATTGCTTCTTCACAAACAGTAGGAAAACATCTCTACCTTCTTCCCTCTTTGACCTCTAGACCTTCTCTTAAAGAACTAACTGATTAGGTAAAGCTCACTCAGAATACTCTATCTTTTAAGTTAAAGCCAGCTGATTAGGGAACTTTATTACATCTGTAGATTTTCTTCACTTTTGCCATATAATGTTTCATAGTCATGGGAGAGATATCCCATGACCTCTGCCATGTTTTAGTGTTTAGATACAAGTTGCAACTCTCTCCCACTCAAGAGCAGGAGATAAGACAAGAGCATGAGTCCATGGAGGTCCTTTTAGAATTCTGCTTAAGCCAGAAAACTTCCAGCTCATGAGTTATTGTGAAGAGATGGAAGAAGAGCTGTATGAAATTGTATTGAAAGTTTTAACACAAGATATGGATCAATGGGGCTTATAACACATGCAGTGAAGTAAGGCAGGTAGTAGATATTTGAGATGTTATTTTATGTAGTGTTATTTTATGTTCCTATGTAGTGACTAAATTCATCTAGGTGCAATTTTCTGCATTCAGCTAGTGTTTCTCACAGATGAAATCATGCAGAAGCAAATGCAAAATTTGTATTATGCTCAAATTATTTCCTACTATATGAGTAATGTTAGGACTAATGTGCATTTTTAAAACAATCATTATAGCAGAGTGAACTATATGTATTTATCTTTCTACCACCTTCAGTACTTAGAATGTTGGCATACAGTGAAAGTTTAGTAGTATCTTTTAAATTGAATAAAATTGAAGTAGACTTTGGAATTTGGGATAAATACATGAATGGGCTTTAGTTAAATCTATCAAGTATTTGCTGAATTGTGCTCCTGGTTCTAATGAACCGAAGAGAAAGAGAAATGGGATGAATATATGATTTATCTATATAATCACACAGAGCTCGTAAAGAACAAAAATAGGAGAGTTGAGGAAAATATATTGGAAAGGCAGTTTATTGCAGTTTGGATGCCTGTGTTCTAATTTAAAGATTATCATTATGATGTCTATTATATATGTTTTTGCTTTAGTTTAAAAATATGTGTTTGGAACAAGTAAGTTTCTGAAAGTAGCTGAGTTTCCATAACAGAATCTTTCACAAAGACATAAATAGGTATGTCTTTATTTCTCATTTGAGCTGTTTATAAAAATGCTGTCCAGGTAATCAAAGATCCGCTATATTTAAGAAATTTCAGTATATCTTCCCAATAGAATTTACTCTACAAAGGAACCTAAATGAAAACAGGCTATCAAAATAAGCCCTGGAAAAAACATTTCACATCCTATGTAACAGCAGTATTAAGGATATCTCCTATGTAGATCACCTTATGCTACTATTTCAGAAATGTAAAAAAGACAATAAAATACTCTTTGAAGATAATGATTTGTGACCATATACTTAATTTAAATTTTGCCACCCAAAGTACCACTAAAATAACTAAAGAGGCCAGATAAAAGTATTCCTATTAGCCTTTGTGAACTACAGTAGGGAAATAGCATCCAACAAAGACAAAATTTGAGAATTTTTTGCAAAATACTAGTGCAGTGGGATGTGACTAAAGGAATTGGCAAACAAAATACAATTCCATAAAATGCACAGGAAAAGCTTTCCTAGAATATATGGGATATGTGTAGAGGTAAGAATAAAAACTTTGTGCTAAATAGAAAAAAATGTAGAAAAAGAAAATAAATGCAATGGCTAAGAAATATAATAGTAAACATGAATATAAAATCATGTTTGTCAGTCATTGTAATAAAGGTGAACTTCTTAAAACTATCTCAGTGAAAGTCAGTGAATCCCAAACTGGTTCAAAAACAAATAACTACTAAATGTTGTTTGTACAAAATATATCCCAAAACAAATGCCAATGAAAGATAATGGAGAGACAGATAAAGTCCTAGCAGGCAAATATAAACAAGGAAAACATGCTAGTGACAATATTAGATAATTTAGACAAAGCTCAATTCTGATTTAAAAAAAATCTCTGTTTCATTCAACAAATATTTACCTAGTGTCTACTAGAGACAGGAGCAGTGCTGAGGATCTAATCTGTCAGGTCCAGACAAAACACTTTGTGGTTTTACCAGTCTCTCAGCCAGGTCTGACCCATCTCTGTCCTTTCCTAAATAATCCTAGGTACCCAGCATTTCTGCCCTATTGGTCATGAACTTCTGCCATAAGCTCTCCAGAAGAACCAACTGTAATTAGGGAGACATGTAATGTGTTGATCTAGAAATTACAAGTTTTGTTTGATAATCACTGAAGAGTGAACTCATGGTGGGATAGTTTAAACAACTGACTGGCAGTGTAGCACTCTGCTGATTCATGCCTAAGGATATGAAATTCCTGGATTTTTTTTTTAAAGAAGCTTAAAAAGGGAGCAAACCAACTTTAAAAATATAACACAGTCAATGACATTTTAATGCTAACTTGGGCTTGGATGACATTACAAAATAAATTTTTTGAGTTTGTAGTTACATTAAAAAAAGATTTTATCTGTTGGAGATGCTATAGATAACAATGATAATGGGGCAAGGGAAGCAGGTGGGAGAAATGGGTAAAGAAATAGATGAAACAGATTTTCTTGTGTTAATAATTGTTGAAATTGAGTGAAGGGCTTTAAATGATTCAATCATTTTTCTACTTTTGTGCATGTTTGAAATTTTCTGTGACAAAAAAGGGGGGGCCTGGTAGCAATGAGCATGTCTAGCACCCAAATCGTAGTTTCTTTCTTTTCTTTTTGCTCAGTTTTGAATATGTATTACCTTTGTTTTTTTAATATAATTGATTTAGTTATATGCTTATGTAATTTTAACTTTAATAATGACTCTATTTAACAGTCAGTTCACCAACTTTCTAAAAATTTAACATTTGGCTCTTGCAAGCTGTTATAAGCAGTTCCAACACGCCATTGGTTGCAAGAGGTTTCATGAACTCTTTAGACAAAAGTTTAAAGGAAATAAAATCAAAGGGAAAGACTTGGAAAAGAAATAAAGTTACAACCTATCTCTTTTTAGTTTCATTAACAAAAAAGTTTACATGGGCATTGAAAGAAATGTAATTCCTTAATAAGTCAATATGTTCATTTTCCTGAACATATCAAATCATATCTAGCACTTTTGTGTTTCCCCCAGTAAAACATAATAATATTTAGTATTATTGTTTCCCCCTAATGAAGTCAGTTTAGGTAAATGAATAGTACCAAGGATTTTTTACATTAATAATTTCTGACAATTATTCTTTTGAGTGTCCATGATACTTAAAGTTTTTCAGAAATATTTTCTAAGTAGGAGGTAAAGACCATTCTCACCTTGCCTCAGCTTTGTTTTCCTGCTGGCTTCTGGTATAGTTAGATCAAGGCTGTAGCATATGTTGGGGTCAGTCTACACACAAGAGATGTGTTTCTGAACAAGATTCCTGAGCTTCATTCTGACTGGAGATATTTAAGCCACATGCTCACCCCTGAAGTTGAGGGTGAGGTTATGTATTTTTTTCCTCAGCTTTATTGAGGTATAACTATCAAAAATTATATGTATATATATGTAATGTGCAATAGTATGTTTTTATACACATGAATGTTGTGAAATTATTACCACAATCAAGCTATTGACAAATCCATCACCTCACATACTTATGTTTTATGTGTGGTAAGACTACTTAAGATCTACGTTCTTAGTAAATTTCAAGTATATATTATTATTAACCATAGTACTCATGCTGTACTTTAAGTCTCCAAAACTCCAAAACTTATGCATCTTATAACTGAATTTTTATACCCATAGACCAATATCTCTTCATTTCCCCCACCTCTAAGCCCCTGGCTACTGCAAATGTACTCTCTGCTTCTATGAGTTGACATTTTTACATTCCACATATGAGATCATACAGTGTATGGCTCTCTGTGTCTAACTTATTTCACTTAGTATAATGTCCTCTACGTTCATTCATATTGTCACAAATTTTAAAAGCTAAATAATATTGCATTTATGTATGTATCACATTTTCTTTTTCCATTCATCTGTCAACAGACACCAAGATTATTTCTACAACTTGCCCATTGTGAATATGTTGCAATAAACCTGGGAATGTAAATATCTCTTCAAGATAGTGATTTTATTTTATTTTTTTGGATATACACCCAGAAGCCAGATCTTAATTCCTAATGTCATTCTTAATAAAAGGACCCAGGGATTTTTGAAGAAATGGTTGATTCTCAAGCTTTTGCGGGGAATATACAAAATGAGAATTGAACATCTTATATTGCCAGAAAGTAAGGAAGTGCTCAAATACCAAAGCAATGGGGACTTGTCGAAGAGGTATAGAAGCAAACATGAAAGATACCCTATTGACAAAACTGAAGCAATTTGAGCAAGAAAATAAATAATATGCTTATAGTATAAATGTCTGTGAGTTCATAGTGATATAAATAATATAGACGAATTCTAAATAATTTATATAGATACTACCTGCTAAAGTAGGTGGAGCTTAACTCCCTAACTCTCAAGTGTGGACTTTGCCTAATGACTTGTTTTCAAAGAATAGATCATGGAAAAAGGGTGAAAAAGGAACTTTATAGTAGAGAAATCTGGTAACCATTACCTCCACCAGATGATGAAGATTAACACCATCAGTGATAAGTCATCTTTACAGCAAGTACACTTGATATGGTAGCTGAGAGGGTCACTTCATCTTTGTGGTCTTCCTACCAAATCCCATGACCCCAGTCTAACCACCAAAAAAACATTGTACAAATCCAAATTGAGTGACAATCTACAAAATACTTGACTGGTGCTCCTCGAAATTGTCAAGGTATCAAAAATAAGCAAAGTCTGTGAAACTGTCATAACTAAGAAAAAGCCAAGGAGGTTTGATGACTAAGTTTAATGTTGTATCCTAAATAGAATCCTGGAACAGAAAAGGACATTAGGTGAAAACTAGTGAACTCTGAATAAAGTGTGGAGTTTAACCCATAATAATGTTATGAAAGCTGGCTTCTTAGTTTTGATAAATAAACCATCTTCATGTAAGATGGCAAAAACAAGGAAATGGTGGGTGTGTACGGGAACTCTGCACTAGTTTTGCAACTTTTTCATTAACATAAGACTATTCTAAAATTGTTTTAAATGTTTATTTAAATGGAAAAACAGAGAAAGGAGGGAGGGAGAAAGAGAAAAAGAGAGAGATAAGCAAAAAATATTTTAAATAAATTACTTAATTAAAATATGGTACAGATAGAGCCTAGAGTAGTGGTGCTTTTAGCAAATGAAGTGAAAGGTAAAGCCCATTTGTTGAGAATCTACCATGAACTACAAATTATGCTGGGTACTTCATTTTCCATGCCACATTTTATTTATTGCTGTTGCATTATTCTATATTTAGACACACAAGAAAACACCTCTAAACCAACAAACCAGCTGCAAATATGTCCCAGCTGAGTCTCCCAAATTACAAATAAATCAAATTGACAACCTTTGGATGTCATTAAGGCTTACATATCAACTCCTGTGACAGGTATGAAAATGAAGTGTTCTCCAGGTTCCAAATAAATTACTAAAATCTCAATGTCAGTCTTTCACACAAGTGCAAAACTTTCAGAATTCTATAGGAAATTACATCTTTATTTCAAAAATAAGCATTCAAGCCTGGAGATTATAAGAGGTGTCTATAATCTAAAACTATGCTGAAGGACTCAAGGTATTATGGAAGGAACTTTTGGAAAGCTAGAATTTAAAGCAGCTTATCTGAAACTAACAGAGGTTTACATCAAAGTTTATCCTTCTTGACGAAAATATTTTTTTTCTATAGAAGAAGAGAAAGATAGAAAAATGTGGAATCACTGCAAATGAACTATTTCTATCAAGGTTACAATGTCATAAATGTCTGCTTCGAAGTGATTTTTATCACCTGTAGGTGCCAGGCAAGGATTTCACATTGTTTTTTGAAAGATTTATGTGGCAAAGCCTCATTGGAAAACTATCTAACTGAAATTCACAGTGAACATTAAATATGCTTATTGAGAGTTCCTTATGCAAAACACTGGGCTAGTTTAGTGGAAGTAAATAACATTTCAAGAAAACATAAACAAGTAAAAGATGATGAAATTTTTTTAGGATTATAGAAATAGCATTGTGGATATTGCAGCTATTGCATCTACTTAACATTGGACAGAGGGCCAATAAATGCCAGGACAAGAAGACAGACTTTCTGTCATATTTACGTTCACTCTAAGACTGAATTCTGTCAGATATAATTTTTAACATTCAAATTTTACTTATATTCCATGGTGTGCATTGGATGCTATGCCGGTCAAAATTCTTTTAACTGAACAAAAGAGAATAGCTAAATAAAATGGCTTTAAAATAGAATTTATTAATATATTTCACATAAGGCATTCACAGTAAGGTGGTTCAGAAGTGGTAAATCATAAATTCAAAAATGTCAAGACTCTTATCAGCTTCTACAATTCTCCCAACTTTCCTTCTATAGTCACAAGATGAAGGTTACAGCTCCAAACATCGTGTCCTCATACAGTCGTGTCCAAAGTTTGCAGGAAAAGATTTAATCCTCAAGGCCTGGGTTCTTCAAACCCTGCACATTCTTCAAAAAGGTTTGTCCTTTGTGCTGGCACTTGCAGGGCTCCTGGGAGATGAACTCTGAGCCTTTGGAATATTCTCCTTCTTTTTTCTTTTAATTGTATTGTTTTGTATTTCTGAGGCCTTGGGCCATAAGATAACAGTCTGATCAGGTAGTTTACGCTAGCAATGGGATTTATGGTGAATATCTGGTTTTGCTTTAGGAGGTTGGAATCTGAATAGCTGAGCTTAGTTACAGAGGTGCTGCATGCATATATGAATAACCATCCCCCCCCCAAAAAAAGAGACAAAAAACAAAAAACTGGACAGTAAGGCACTGGTGAACTACCCTGGTGGGCAACATTTTGCTTGTATGCCATGCATTTCTGCCAGGAGAATTAAGCATGTCTGTGTGACTCCCCAGGAAAGATTACCTAGAAGCTTGCACATAGTTTCTCCTGAATTTCATCCTATACATCTTTTCTCTTTGATGATTTTAATATATACCTTTTTTTCTGTAATAGACCAGAACCAAAAGTATATCAGCTTTTTTGAGTCCTGTGAATTTTTCTAGTGAATGACTGAGCCTGAGAATCGTCTTGAGATTTCTGGCAAAGTTGGTTTCAGATGTGGAAGGCAATGAGGATACCATTCTTCCATTCTTTCTCATGCTCTTCTTATCAAGAGGAAAATCTTTCCCAGAGTTCCCCCGGAAGACTTCGTAATTTCCATTGATCAGACCCTGGTCACAGCGACACTCCTAGCTGCAACTCAGGCTTAATTGAGATTGTGGCAGTTTTAGCTTCTATCGTGTGAGGTAGGCGGTTATTAAAAAAATAGAGCAAGAAAATTGCTGTTAACTAGGCCACTAAGAGTGATGACATGGATGATTCTTCTGATTCCACTATATCTTCGCATTCTTCCCTTTCTTTGGTCTGTCTCATTTATTCTAAACGCATTTTTCTTTCACATTTTTGCATGGGGTAAGTCTCATGTCCTGCACTTGTATGGCTTATATGATAAGCCAAATATATTCCTAGGCAAAAGTTAGAACTAATAGACAGATGAAATATAAGGGTGAAATTTTGAATTATGTCAAGGAATTTAATTCAAGTCAGTACATAGCTATACATAGGAGATTTATCTATATCTGAACTGAAAGAAAGTAAATACTGTCATTTGATTGCACCTCAAGTAAAAACCCTAGATTATTAAATAAAATTTCTAGACTTAACATTTATTTGCTGCAAGTTTGTTTCAGTTCTTCGATTTTAATCCTTTTTCTGGAAACTGGAGAACTTTTTCATAAACAGATTAGGAGGGCAGGCATTTTCATGACAGTATATTTCTCATACATTGGTATACTGTTACAATTTTTAGTTTATTGTTTTTTAATATTGTTACTGTTTTGTGAAAAGATGGTATATGGAATATTAATACTGGAAAACCAACTAATACCTTGAAATATCAACTGGTGTTTTCATCCCTCTTCCCTGTCCCAACAGGGAAAACATGCCACATTTTTGCCTGTTACAGTCAAGATTCCAGACAGAAAGGACTTGGAAGCATGTTTGTCTTCCCAGCGCACCCTCACCACTACAAATATGAGGGGTGTCAGAGCACTAGTTAACATAATGGGGGTAGAATAAAAATAAAGAAGAGGGAATGAGAAGCAATGTGTAGCTTATTGCTACCCTGCCCCACAAGGGACACGAGTGTATTGTGTCAGGGACGGAAGGGTGATGAGGACTGTTAGGGGCATGACTGAGAATGATATGAACTGGAAAGGAGAGTAAATTTGGAGCTCAGTTGTATCATCTTGATTTATAGTACTCAGCAACCTTATAGGGATAGGCAAATGGTGATCTGTCCACAGTAAGGAACCCCAAATATCCCCCTGAGTTTTCCATGTAGGTAAATAGCCTGGAGGAAGATCCAAAGTTTTGGATGACTCTGAGAGAAACACAGACCTCAGTAGAGGAAGTTACTCATCCAACAGAGAAGCACAATGCATGTGCCTCTGCTTGGGAACATAAGAGACCATTTTCAAGAATGGCAGTGCTAAGAAACTTACTATAAAATACTTAAAGGATTTTAGAGAGTCCTAAGAACTTTGTGTATCAGGATTAGAAAATTACAACCGACAGGCCAAATCGGGCCTGGCTCCTGTTTTTGTAAACTAAGATTTAATATCATATAGCCATGTTTGTTCACTTGAATGCTGTTTATGACTACTTTCATGTGTCAATGACAGAGTTGGTTGTTGCAACAAAGACTCCATGGCCCACAAAGTCTAAAATATTTAGAAAAAAATAGATAGTGGCCAACCCCTGGTCTACACCAAAAAGAATATATTAACAAGGAGCACCTGTGCATGGCCCATTCCAATACAAAAAATATGGGCACAATTCTTCAGATCCTGTAAATTTCTTACTGCGGCATTAGAGTAAGGAAGAGAGCAAATGAACTCAAATATGGGGCTCTTATTTGCAAAGCGATGGTTTTATAAATACCATAGCTGGAATTAGCTGGATTTAAACTGGCTGGAAATAACAGATGAATTTGCCTGCTAAGAAGCTGGCTAGGGTTCCAAGTGAGATATTAAAGACAGTTTTAAAAATATAATTGTATTTTTTCACATCTGAGTTTGTGGATCTAGAATTTTAGGTCATAGTTTTTATCTCAAAACACCATGGCTTTAAAATTAGTGAGGACATACTTTTAACAGTTTTACATGTTTGAGGTTTGTATTTGTGGTCTTTTTCACCCTTTCTACCCTTCAGCTCACCTAACTCCTGTCACAGAAAAGGGAATAATGGGAACTTTTAATTAAAAATTGCCTATTTCTTTCCCTTGACACCTGTGCCTTCCAAGTATTTTTTGTCTGACCATAAGTATTTTTTCAATCTGTGATTATATTATTCTATCACTACTCTAGTTGAATTTTGATAATTGCTCTCTGTTATATGCTGTGCTCTGGAATCAATAGTCTACATACACTTTATCTCCTGTGTCTGTTTTATAGGTCTTTTTTACCTCTCATCACTTCCATTCTTATTTTGCATCTCTGATTGCTTAGAAAATTTCTCTGTTTATCCTCAAATGCACTGACTGGGCTTTTCCAGTAACTAATCTATGGCACATTACTAGATACCTTTGGAAAGGCAAAAATTACCTTTTTTTACCCAATAAATATTTCTTCAGCAAAGTTTATTACTGACGACTTAATAATTGCTCTACTTCCATAGAAATAGTGTTCTATTGAATTTTGATAAGAGTCATTTCCAGAATGATTCCTTTATTTGAAATTTTTTTCATATTTCATTTTTTTTAAATTTTTATCTATCCTCTCAAAGAGTACATATTTCTTATCTGCTATATCCTAGACAAGTTGAGATGATTGATATAGTTTTCACTGGGCATGGCATGTGGTATCTGGGCGACTCTTTTGTGTCCTGGTTAAGGAAGGATAAAAGAAAAATGTTTGGATTCACTTGAGCATCAGAGTTAGATTTACCCAAGTACATTCACTCCAGCCATTAATTCTAGTAATACATCAGAAGTCTTAGCTTTGGTGGTAAAGAAGGACACTGCAGCCTGAGGTGGATGGAGAAAACAATCTTTGCCTATTACTGAAAGTAAATCTTGCAAATTTGTCCAAGGCGGTGTTTCCACACTGCTACATTACCCAGAATAATCCTAAGGGCATACCTCTATTGTAATTGGTAGGACTGGATCCCATGTTGATGTCATTTTCCTTTGCCTGATGACCTTCCAGAGGAACTTAGGATAGATGCTCTCCCCAGACTCCAGCCCACCAGCCTACCTGTTCTCCACTCTGACTACCCTGCCTCCAATCAAGAGGATTTTATCCAGTTAACTCACAGGGTCCACCTCTTATTCCCAAAGCAAATATCTTCTTGCTTGTCAAAAATCCCCTATTGATTATCTTTTCTTTCCTTTTTGTCTTATTTAAATTTTTTTCAGAGATTTCTAAAGTCATTTCATGTTTTGATGATGTTCTTTCCCAGTTCAGATTGTGTCCTGGTAAAGGACAGAAGAACCTCCATGTACCGCAATAGAGTTCAGTATCAATGAAAAAGGGTAAAGCTTTATTTTAATTTCATATGCATAAGATAACTGATTTTTTTTTCTGCTCTGAGTAAATTCAGGTTATTCTGTGATCTAATTTTTTTCCTTTTTTATTTCAGAATATTACAGGGGTGCAAATGTTTTGGTTACATGGGTTGCTTTTGTACTGTTTGAGTCAAAGGTATAAGTGTGCCCATCACCCAGATAGTGTACATTGTACCCTTTAGGTATGCCTTCACCTATCCACTCCTCCCACCTGCCACCTGCTTGGTTTCCACTGTGTTTTACTTTCATCTGTGCACATGAGTGCTGATCGGTTTTCTCCAATTTAGTAGTGAATATATGTGGTGCTTGTTTTTCCATTCTTGTGATACTTCACTAAGGAGAGTGGTCTCCAGTGCCATCCAGATTGTTGCAAAAGGTGCTAATTCATTTTTATGACTGAGTAGTACTCCATGGTGTATATACATACCACATTTTATTAATCCACTCACGAATAGATGAGCACTTGGGTTGATTCCACATCTTTGCAATTGTGAATTGTGCTGCTATAAACATTCAAGTACAGATGTCTCTTTTATAGAATGTCTTTTGTTCCTTTGGGTAAATACCCAATAGTGGGATTGCTAGATCAAATGGTAGCTCTACTTTTAGTTATCTGAGGAATCTCCTTACTATTTTACATAGAGGTTGTACTAGTTTGCAGTCTCACCAACAGTGTATAAGTGTTCCTTACTTTCCATATCCATGTCAACATCTATTATTTGGGGACTTTTGATAAAAGCCATTCTCACTGGGGTTAGGTGATATCTCATTGTGGTTTTGATTTGCATTTCCTTGATGATTAGTGAGGTTGACCATTTTTTCATACATTTATTGGCCATTAGCCTATTTTCTTTTGAAAAGCTTCTGTTCATGTTTTTGCCCACTTTTTAATGGGGCTGTTTGATTTTTTTCGTGCTGATTTGCTTGAGTTCTTTGTTAGATTCTGGTTATTAGCCCTTTATTGGATGTATAGCATGCAGATATTCTCTCCCATTCTGTAGGTTGTCTATTTGCTCTGTTGATTGTTTCCTTGGCTGTGCAGAAGCTTTTTAATTTAATCAAGTCCCATTTATTTACTTTTGTTCTTGCTGTGATTGCCCTTGGGGTCTTCATCATAAATTCTTTGCCTAGTTTGATATCTAGAATAGTGTTTCCAACATGTGTATTCTGTGATCTATAATCTTTGCTCTTTAATTAGTAATGTAACCATAGCCACAATATAATAATGAAGTAAATATTAATATTATGATGAGAAACAAAATTAGTTAAATTTAAAAATAAGTCTAAGATTTGTGATTAAACAAAGATAAGTTTAGGTTAAATAAATTAAAAAAGAATTTAAAAAATGAAACACAAATTTAAATATTCAATTTAAGATTATTTTAAAAACAAATATGGATCTGTGATTTGCTGGGACAGATTAGAGAGAGAGAAGATATTAAAACATGCAGTTCTCAACTTTTCACTAATATACTGTTCTTTTTTTAAGTTGACATAATATGATATATCTTCAATAATCTATTTAATAAACCTACAATTTTATTTTATTATATAAACAGAAAATATGCACTTGTTCAAATGATCATTGAAGCTTTGCAAAAACAAATATATTCCAGATCACGAAGCAAAATTGATCTCCAAATATAAAGAAAAACTTGAGGGAATGCAGTATACATTCTTAATTCACAAAGCAAATAAGAAAAAAATAATAGAAGATTAAAGAAACAAAAGAAGTCAAGCCTCTTGCAAATAAAATGAGTTTAAAAATGATATAGCCACAGTTATAAAGAATATTAAAGTAATTAATTATATATAATTATATTTTAACATGAAATTATTGATACAGTAGATGCTGCTTTTGAGGGATATTAATTAAATTTATGAACAACAAAAGACAGAATACATAAATAAAATACAAACTTTGCTAAAAAGTTTAAAGTTCCCTAAGAATAATCCCACTTAAAGGTACTTTTATGAATACTTTTCAATTTTGCTGTGATACATGTTGTTTTTAAGTTATTATGATTTTTAATTTTATCCCTTTAACACATTGATTGCTATACTAGAAAAAATCAAATTTTCCTTGGAGCCATGGTGTTTTATTATGAAAATGAATAAAAACTTTGAAAACAAAATGATCCCTTACAATTTAATGAAAAATTTGTTATTTTTTATTGTTTCCTAAGCATGAGTTATATGCAAGTTAAAAAATAGTTCTCACAGCCCCCAAGGTGAAGAGACATGTGAGTTACATATGCTTCTTGAGGCCCTGGCTCAAAACTAGTATGAGTTAAATGCAACTCACATGGCAGTTAATGTGTTAAAATATATTTTTACATTATATTTTCTCAATATTAAAGAAATATGTGATTCTAAGCAATATTCAAACTTAGTACAAAAGTCTAGAATATGCTCTAAAATAAAAAAGAAAGCTTATCACTTTTATTATTTTACGCGCTTCCTAATACTTCTAGTAGAGAATAAAATAAATTGGAGTTATGAATATTGGGAAATAAGTAACAAAATTTATCTTTATTTGCAAATATTAAAACTGTTTACCCGAAAAAAAATAATTTTCAACTTATAGTTTCCAGTTAACAAGGGGATTTAGTTTTATATTTACTTCAATAAATAAACAAACATCAATCATCTTATATCAGCAATAATCTAAGAAACACAATCATAAGAGAAATATATCATTCATTAGAAAAACTATATATAGCATAATCAGTGATAAGCTTCACATGAAGCACACAAATCATGGGGGAAACATATTGCGAAATTTTCATGTTCTGGTATATCTATATCTCTTATAAATCAATAAATACAGCAAATATTTCAAAAAATGGGTCAAGGTCATAAATAAGCAAAGCAGGAGAGACATGGACATAAAGACATGTTCAATATGAATAGCAATAATGCTAACAAAGTAAATGACAAGTTTTTTAATTCACAAAGATTAAATGATGATAACCAGTGTTTTCAAAGGTAAGGATATGGGGCCCTATGATATCAAAGATTTCACTGTTAAATATAAATTAGCATAAGCTTTTTCAATGATATTGTTTCTTGTTGTTTTAGTAATATTGGAATCTTGCATTACTAGTTGACTGTAATTTTGCATCTAAAAATTCATTCTAAGAAAATACTTAAGATAGATAAAATTTCATACCAACAAGAGATTCACCAAAGTACTATTTATGATAGCTAAAGATTTGGAAGGAATCTAATTTTAAAAAGTACTGAACTAAGACATACCCTGAAATGGAATATTATATAACTTTTGGCATGGAATAGAGTTTTGATAAAGTAAATGAAACAGATTTATAAAATTTTATGCATAATATATTCATTTTTATTATTAATATATACACATATCTAATTAAAAAGGCATATACCATAACTCATTCTTTCTAGTTAATGGCGATGGGGTTATGGACAATTTCAAGCCACACACACACACAAACACACACACACACACACACACACACGCAATGTTGTTATTCTTTCTGTTGTTTTTCCCTGTATATATTATGTGTCATTAAAAAAAAGTGATCAGCCCATCCTATTTCTATTGACATTTCTCTTTCGCACTGCCTTCCTTTTCTCTCTCCACTGTTCCCTCTCTTTGTTTCTATTATTTCTCCTCTCTCTGGCTCTTTCTTTTCTCTTTCTCTCAGATTTGATTTCTCCTCGTTGAATGAGCATATCAGAGCCCCATAACGAATCATTCAAGGACACAGTAAATCACATCCCACTGCCATTAACTTGAACCATACGAAAAAGCTATAACTCTTAAGTACTAGATTTAAAATTTCAAAACTTTTGGTAGGATTACAAAAATGAAGAGATTTACACTGGATCGATGTAATCATTTTTTGAGAAACAGTATGTTCTGTCGCAGCATCTGTTCTTGGCTATTAAGGAAATATTTTCATTTTTATTTTCAAAAAATCTTTAATGAACCTAAAACAAATAATTGTGTAAGTCCAGTAATGACAATTGCATTAACAAATGGTGGGATGAAATGATCATCATTTTTACTATACTGGCTTCACAGCACATCTATCTGCAATAATTCCCACTGAAAGATTCCTTTACAAAGTTAATACTTGATTGACCCTTATTCTGTGCCTTCAAGAAAAAGTGATTCCTCCTAAATGATTCATTGTTAACTAAAAGGCAGTTATTTTAGACATTTACTTTTCATATTTATTCCCTAAGTAAAACCTATATATATTATGGAACAAAATGAGATTCCTTGTGTTCAGCAGAGGTTTGCTATTTTATATTGTTTCACTGCATTATTAGATTTCAGTAATCCACATCTTTTTCTGAGTAAAGACATTTTGTGTAGATGAATTTATTACTCAGTATCATCAAAATCTTCAGCTATTATTATTTAGTCCAGATTCTACTGAGAAGGATCAGAAAAAACAAATAGGGTCTAATGGAAGAATTGAGATATACTCCCATGTCGAGAGAAATATAATCTGGGAGAGAAAATGATATGAGGGTGATTAACATTTTACACCACAGATGTTTTCGTATAACAGAGTGTTTCTGTGAGTTGAGTGACTTTTTGGCATCTTTGTGGTTATTTTATTGCAAAGACATCTTCAGAGCCACAAAGTTATTACTTAGAGTGGTAAGTAAAGAATTTGTCAGTAGCTCAATCTTTGAGTGCACACACCTACTCTTTATAGGGGGGATTCCATCAATCCATGATGTAATTAGAAATCAGAAATATTTATCTCTAATAATAGGGTTGTAAGAATGAACCCTCTTCAAAGCACTTTTGATGAGTGTGCAGCTCACGCTATTTTCCCCATAACACTTTGTGGTGGGTAGTTTTATACATTTTACACATTTTTTTTTATAAATGTGACATTTGATGTTGCCTCAGGTCACAAAACTTGCTAGTAGTGTAATGGAGTTTGAATATGAGTTTTCTAACTTCAAAGTCAATGTTCCTTCCACTGTGCCAACAGCCTTCTAAAACATTGATGCAGATTCCTCACTGCAAATATATACGGAAATAGCTCCTTTAATGGTATTTAAGATCTATACTCTTACAAAGATTTACATTAACGCTGCTGAAAGATATATAATGTTTAATCAGTCACATTTCTCAAGCTTGCAAAGCTTACGTGAAAGGGACACAGATTATTTTCCATTATAAAGAAATTACTGTAATGATACCTGCAGTTGTAAAACATAAGGTCGGCACATAGTACATGCGTAAGCCCCATCTAATTGAGAGGATCCACGTCCACTCTGTCTGTGATTGTTTCTTCCTTGAGCAATAATCTCTGAATCAAATCTGATGTAGTCAATGTGGTTATTCATTTTATCTTCTTAAAAAATAAGGCTACTCAGAGAAATAAATTTTATTCTTTGTTTAGGTTGGCTAGTTACATAACAGAAACTTTATGGCTTCTTCCCCCATCATGACCTACACAAAGAGTAAAAATATAGAAAATATTTGTCAAGTGAAGAAAAAGTTATGTGATTTTTTTCACATACATTTTTAAGTAAGTATTTTCACATTGATATTCCCTCTAGAAAAATAAAACCATAAACAATCAAGGTTGGAAATAACTTATAAGCATCCAGCCTATTCTTTCTTTGCCTGCTTGAATCCTGCATACAACATCCCAAAGAAGTGGTTGCCTAAACAAGCCATTAAAGCCTCCAGCTACGGTTAGCTCACTGACCTCATTAGGTAGCACATTTCATTCCACTTCTGGGAATTCACACCTACTACTGAGAATATACCTCCTTATAAATTCGACCCAGAGATTTAAACTTCATGCAATAGAACTTTCAATCTTTGAAGGCACTTTTTGGAGTACCTCTTCAACAGCATTTTCTTATTTTTGTTATTTGAATCATATCTACTAAGGACAACTCACTACTGTCTCAGTCTTCTTTTCCTTTTGAAGCAAAGTTAGTTTTAATAAGTTCTTAATTGCATATTATCATTAAATTTTTGTAAAGGTCTCTTAAAAGTAAACTGATGTATGAATTAATTCCATCAACAAAAGTTTCCAGTAGCCACATCATTATTATTAACACTCTAAGCCTTAAGGATATGTTTTTATTTATAATTTCATAAAGTTGAAAATATATTTATTGAATGCTCCCATTACAGTGACATCATCATTATGATTTTGAGAAAAGGATAGTAATTTATTTTATTTGGATTTGAATAACCCATGCTGGAACATTGTTTGACAGGATGCTAAGTGTTGAGAAGTTGACGGTGTATAATCTTAGAAACAGATCTGTGTTCATCTCAATTTTATTTGTTCCTAGCTAGTGAATTTGAGCTAACATTTTATTTTACTTTTTTTTTTAAGACATTGTTTCACTCTGTTGCCCAGGCTAGAGTACAGTAGCATCTTCATAGCTCACTACAACCTTAAACTCCTGTGCTCAAATGATCCTTCTGCCTCAGTCTCCCTAGTAGCTGGGTCTACAGGCACACACCACCATGCCAAGATAAAGGCTAGTATTTTAAATTCTGAATCTTATGTTATTTCCATATAAAAACAACCTTGTTCTGTAATCATAAAGGTATAAAATACATGAAATGGTTGGCATTTGTTGGTATAAAAGAAAAGCTAATTTACCCTCTTACTCAACTCTCTTTTCATAAAGGTAGCATGCTGGATTATTCCAAATCAACCGGTCTTGCTGTTTTTCCTTTTGGTCTTTTTTTGCTTCATCTTTTTTGTTTGTTGAGCATCTAGTCCATTTTCCCTATAAACAAATACTTTTTCTTCTCTTTTATACCCTTCCTACAGATGATTTCTCCAAGTATACTATTTTTATTACAAATAAGTTGTTAAAATTCCATTAGGTGATTGATTGATGCAGCTTAGTTGGATGATGGAAAGGTCTGCTAAGTATACTTCAATTATTCAACAAGACATCCCCTGTGAGGTTAAGTCACATGCTGTTCTGCCCCAGGGCAGGCCTTGGTAATCAGGTAGAATGAGCACTGAACTTGGCCCTTTGTGTCTGAATCTTTATTCTACTATTCTTTGTAAACCTGGGAAAGTTAATTTCACTCCTCTACATTTCAGTTCTTATAAGTAGGTGGGAATCAGACAGATCATCAGTATTGCTTCAAACATTAAATGAGATTGGATGTAAAGCACCTGGCTATCAACATTTTCTCTAAATATGATTCCCACATTTGAAGAAAAGTCACTATATTGATGCTCAACACATTGAGTTGTTAGTAAATAATCTATCCACCAAGGAATTCCATTACAATGAAAAAAATTATATAATTGAGAAAACAAACATAGCACATTTCCTGGATGCAAACTTTCTATGATCAGCTCACTAGTAACTGAATCTATATATATATATATATCTTTTTTGTAACCTAGAATAGTACCATTTGTGTTATTAATATTTAGGTGTAATGAAAATGCTTCATAGCTGTTTCTCCTTTCAATTTATCCCAGTTATAAGAATATCATTTCATTGATTACTGCTCAAAGTCCTAATTTCTCTAGACACCAATGTCATCAACAAACATTATCAAGCTTAGATAAAAGAAGCTTTTGTAGTTTTAATGAAATCTGTTTGAAAGATAAGTGAAACAGTTCAACATATATTAATGAGCTGAGAAACTGTGAAATTTGATTGACAGTTTAAAATTAATTTTACCTTGACCCACCCAATTTATTAGTTTATTATAGAGAAAGTCACTGAGAGTCCCTGGAAATAGAGCTAATTAAGACACACCAAGAAATGCTAAGAACTCAAATGAACATGATAACATTTTCAAAAACTCCGTTGAAATGCACCAGGGAAATCTACCAATTTGGGGCTATGAAATGTACAATTCAATAGAATATTTTAAACCTGGGCACTTTGATTCTAGATAAGTGTTCAGTGAAAAAATAAAGTGGTCATGCATAACAGAACTTAATACAGATAGCAAGTCCAGGTAAAATTTAAAATATTCAGAGTTTACTAACTGACCCCAAATCTCATCCAGGGACAGCCTCTTTGTATTACCCTTAAGGCCTCCATTATGTCCTCTGGTCTTATGAGGCTTCCATTCATGGCTACTATCTTCCAGCTCAATCCCCCAAATTCCAAATTTTCCAGATTCCACTCAGTCATTACGATCATCAAAATCCACATGCCCCTGTTGTTTTTTGTTTGTTTCTTTGTTTTTAAGAACATCTGTTTAATGATAGCTGACCCATTGTATGAATTCTTGCTAAAGCATTAAGGCAGATAATTGCTAAAAATACACTACAATATTTCAAATATAATTGGATGGAGGCTCGTTAATTAATCAAAATAGCTAGTTATTTAATTTTAACAATGGTCAATTTAAAAAAGAGAAACATAAATGACTTCTGACCTGTTTATAGTGTAATAGGAACAGGAGTACTTGGGTATAGCCATGGGGGCCAGGGTGCTGTAGAAGATAAATAGTATATTTTTTAAAAGACTTAGAAGTGGACTATTAATTTTGTCATCAGTTAAATGGATACAATTAAGTAGGCTTCCACTGTATTATTTTTTCTTTGATAAAATTTATAATTTCACAACTTTTCTATGTACCTTGGCCAGAAGAAATCAGAAATCTAAACATTTCTTGTATTCTGGGGAAATCTTCTCTTTCTCGTAGGCAGAATAATGATCCCCCAAAGAGGCACATAGCCTAATCTCTGTGAACATTTAGGCCACATGGCAAAGGAATTAAAATGACTTGTGAAATTCAGGTTGCTAATTACCAGACCTTAGGGGGATTATTCTAGAGACTTCATATGCGCCAATGTATCACAAGGCCCCTTATAAGTGGTAGAAGGAGGAAGAAGAAAAAAGTAAGATGTGGCTATAGATGAATGATCATAGAAAGCAATGTTACTGGCTTTGAAAATGAAGAGTCCATGAGCTAAAAATGTAAGGAATGTAGGAATCCTCTAGAAGCTGAAAAAGCTAAAAATGCATTCTAGCCTAAAGCCTCCAGAAAGAAACACAGCTCTGCTGACACTTTACTTTTAGCCCAGTAAGAAGACCTGTGTTGGACTTTTGAACCAAAGAACAATAAGATAATAAATTTGTGTTGTTCTAAGCTTCCAAGTTTATAGTAATTTGTAACAGCAGTAATACAAAATAGTACTCTTTAAATCCATAGAGCATACCTCCTTCTTCTATGCAAATGGTTCCTATTCCTATCAGCTAAGTCGCTGCCAGAAGCAATGCGAGTGTGTATGGAGGGATGAGAGAATTTTGGTGACCTGGGAACCCTCCCTCAACAAAGATGATGAACAATCAGAGTACCTGAATAGGATCAAAGCCATTGTTTTCTGGTCCCAGATTTCTCTGTCTAAACATATCCACAGACAGTGACAGGACATTCTTGTCCTCAATATATTCTTCTGGATCTCAATTATACTAGAAAAATCATATCTGTGTATACATATATATATATATATATTTTATTTTTTCAGTGTGCTCAGAGATATCTTAAAAGTCCTAAAGAGTTTTCTCTGAACCTTCCATGGGCGGCAAAATGGGAATGAGAGGATGGAGTGCAGGAATTAAAACACGGGGCCTAACCCTGCCCTCCATCTTTTCCCTCTCTAATTCACAGTGGCTCCATCTAAAATATGATTTTTCTCTAGGGCTTCTCCTTAAAAATTTTCTTGAATAAGATAATTGATTTACAAAAAAAAAAAAGGAGGAAAAGAAATGTTAGAAAATACCTGGATTGCTATATTTTTAGGTCTCTCAAAATTGTATTTTAGTAATTCTAATCAACATTATTCAATTCAACAAGTGTTACTGAATGTCAGAGGACTTAGTATTGTACTATTTTTACTTAATATATTGTGAGCATTTTCCTACATTAAATATTCTTTGTGAAGATTAATTCCTTTGATAGTCTATTAAATAGATATGCCACAATTTTTAACCGTTATCTTGATTTTGTAAATATAAAGATTTCCACTTTTTCATTATTTTAAATGATGCTGAAATGAACATTATTTTACATAAATCCTCAAAGACATTTCTTATTTCAATTGGATTGTTTGGTAGAGAGCAATTATTCATTTATTCATTTAAGAAATAGAGAAAACTATGATGTAACAGGAACTGTTTTATGATTTGGCATACAGGAAAGTGCAAAAAAAGTGTAGATACATTGTAAAATAATAAATATACAATTTAAGGTTAGGAATCTCTGTTGTTTTGAAAATAATTAAACAAGATAAAAGAGTAGAGATAGTAGAGATAGTGATAAAATAATAAGTTTTAAAACCTGTGATACTTATTGCTTTCTAATACTTAAATTCACATTCTGTATATACACAAAAAGTATATCAGTATCCCACATTCTACACTTCAAGCATATATTAAGTTATTAATATTCAAGAATGATTTAGTATGTACATCATACAAAAGACAATGTTCTAAGCTCTGAGTTTTTGATAATGAACAAAGAAATGTTCTAGCTCTCATAAATCTTGCTATCTAGTGGATTACCGTTTGTTATAATTGTTGTCAATGTTTCACCCCAGTTTTCTTTCGCCTTTGAATTTATTCCTGTCTTTAATGTCCCAAAGTTGCAATACATTTGTAATAAAACATGCAAGATTTTTGGAAATTCTATTCATAGTTTTAATAACTTTCCTATTACTCTCCCCTTCCTTCTCTCCCTTCCAGCCATCCTAACTTCCTTATTCCTTCAATGTGCCAGGCATGAATTCACATCAGGTTCTTTTCATTAGCTGCTTCTTCCGCATGGAAAGTCTTCCCTCGGAAATCTGCAGGGTTTGTTTCTCACCTCTTTCTAGTCTTGGTTCAAATATCACCTTCTCCATGAAGCTTACCATGGCCAGTCTATTTACAACTCTGAAGCCATTCACCTCCTACAGCTTCTGTCCTTCCTCTCAATAATATTTCTCGTGTACTTTTTGTAAAATATTTTGTTTATTTGTCATTCTCTCCACCCAATAAAATTTAAGTTCTGTGACAGTGGATATTTATGCATTTTGTTCGTCTCAGTATCCCAGCATTTCTCTATGTATTTGTTGAGTAAGTTATTGAAGTTTTTTCCTACCTTGAGGTATGTAAACATTCATCTATATTTCATCATAATTTTTAGTTTGATCTTTTAATTAATCAATAATTTATGTTGATATAAGGAGTTATAGAAGAGTTATATTTCTTCAACTGTGTGGTTAACCAATTTCACAACACCATTTGCTCATAAACCTTCCTTTCTCTACTCATTTGTGAATGAAAATTAATCAAGGAGGACATTCTTATATAAATTACATTCTGTTTCTGGGAAAATTAACCTTTCAAAACATTTGACCAGCTAAATGAAAAAGCAGAAATTAACAATTGGTCTACAATGTGTGCAAAAATTACAAGTAAAACTATATATGTATAAATATATATATGTGTGCCTCTCCTATACCTCTTCTAACGTGCACTAGTGTGTTTTTTTTTTTAGATATCATAGACATAATCCATAAGATTTTTTTTTTTTTTTTTTGAGACAGAGTCTTGCTCTGTTGCCTGGGCTAGAGTGCTGTGGCGTCAGCCTAGCTCACAGCAACCTCAAACTCCTGGGCTTAAGCTGATCCTACTGCCTCAGCCTCCTGAGCAGCTGGGACTACAGGCATGCGCCACCATGCCCGGCTAATTTTTTCTATATATATTTTTAGTTGGCCAGATAATTTCTTTCTATTTTTAGTAGAGACGGGGTCTCACTCTTGCTCAGGCTAGTCTCAAACTCCTGACCTTGAGCAATCCACCCGCCTTGGCCTCCCAGAGTGCTAGGATTACAGGCGTGAGCCACCACGCCCGGCCTCCATAAGATTTAATATCTCCAGATGCTATTAGTATTTGCTCAGGAAACTCTAAATGGTTGTGAAAAATAACATTAATGCAGATTTAGACAGAGGCTATTAATTAAATTATTTTGCTTCACCATCCACTACTATACTGACTATTTTTTTTTATAGACAGGGTCTCACTCTGCCGCCCAGGCTAGAGTGCAGTGGTGTCATCATAGCTCACTGCAACCTCAAACTCTGAGGCTCAAGCAATTCTCCTGCCTCAGCCTCCAGAGTAGCTGGGACTATAGGCATTTGCTACCACACCCAGCTAATTTTTCTATTTTTTGTAGAGATGGGGTCTCACTCTTGCTGAGGCTGGTCTCCAACTCCGGGGCTCAATCTATCCTCCTGCATTGGCCTCCAAAAGTGTGGGAATTACAGGCGTGAGTCACTACACTTGGCTAACTGGTACTGACTTTTAAGAATGTTTAGAAATTACCCTTTTCTATAGAAGTGAAATGTTGATTGAAGTATGCAAGGGACATTATTTCAATGCCTGTTTGTTATAAGACAAATATAGCTATATAATTTGCTTGTTTCTAAAAATTTGACAGAGTTAGCAAAATTTCCAATTAAAATTGCTAATTGTTAAGATATTAAGAGAAAAAAGTAATTTGCTGAAGCATCCCTATGTATTTAAAAACAAAAACATAGTCACTACATAATACGTATTTTATTTTTATACAGAATTTATAAGCATACAAAACCAAGAGTATAACAAAAAGATAACAAGGTATATATAAGTCTCAGTAGGCAGTCTTTAGAATAAATACACAGGAATATTTATTTATAAGGGAAGACAGCCTTTAGGTAGCTATCACATTTATTTTGGCTAGATTTTTTTAATATCAGTACGGGTTTAACCATTCACTCATGCCCTCTCCCTCTTCATTTTTAAAGAGAAACTCTGAAGGAAACTGTGCACAGAGGAGCAAATCTAGACCATTTTTTTAGGGGTTGGAGCTTACCTCTGGAAAAATGAAGAGATTAAAGTATTTTTTCTACTTTAAGTGTTTCTTGTTCAGATTGTCTTCCCTTTTGATGGTTTAATTCTACCAACATGGAAAGTCTATCTCATGCTTCCTCCCTCTATGGAACCAAGGGCACTGCTGTTATTGATTGGCTGGGCAGGAATGGAGGTGGGTCTCAGGGGAAAGGAGCCACAGAGCAAATGCCTAGCTTGAATCTGTGCAATGGGACTCAATATACTGCCAAGCCCAGGTCACTGAAGGAAAGAGCATTCAAGGGGTCATAGCCCAGCTAGTTATTAAAAAAATAGTCTTTGCCTAAAACATATTACCTTCTAGTTGTATTTTGGAGGTGCAAATTGATATAGGTATGGCAACAGATATGATGGCTATCTTTAACAAAAATCCAAAGATTTGAGACTCCATCTTACTCTTTTTCTCTTTTCATTTATCACATCTAATATCGTTCCCATTTATCAGATATTGATAATAAACACATTTGTTATAATGTTATATACTCTATAGAGTATGCCATAATGTAAACAATCCATGAGAAAATTCAGAAAATTGAAATTGATTCATTTTAGTTTCATTTATGCCCAACAGAGTTGGTAATAAAAATAACTGTTCTTTACATACAAGCTCTTATGTTTATTTTAGATATGTACGGAAATAAAATGTGAGATGTCACAGGTATGACCACATTTCTTCCCCTCATCCATGCATGAGTTTAAATTTCAGAGAGCTAAGTTTTCTCTCCATGCAGCCTGGAAGGTGGTTGCATTATTGGGCACTGCCTGCTCTGCAGGGGTAAAGAACTAAAATCAGCTCAAAGCTTGCCTTGTCATCTCAAGTTCTCTGAGTATGTGGGCTGCTTTCAAACTCATTGGAGCAATGACAGCGGAGTTGTCTAAACAACCACCTCCTTGCTGAAATTTAAATAACCTAAGAATGTCCATCTTAGTTAAGTATGTTAGGCATCCTCATTAGAATATTCTCTTTCCCAAATTCAGGACAATTAAAGGCACAGACTATAGATTTCTTCTAATTTCCTTGTTTCAAAAATGTATAACTCATATTTTTGTACAATTTCAACTAATTTGGTAGAAATTGCTTTATATAATTATTTAACTCTGCCTTTTCTGCGTATCTAGTATTGCCAAATAATGTGCTCCTGGTACAAGGGAACATCATGTAAATCTTGCACAGCCTTCACTGTCTATAAGACAGAGCTATCAGAATGTGTCTGATAAACACTTGCTTACTTGAAGTGAAAACTTTTAAAAATCAGACAGACCCTTAAAGATTTGATCAGATGACATCTTCATTAACTAAGTGAAAATATAAAAAGACCATAGTTTTAAATAAAGTGATTCCCTTCTGGGAAGACTCTCTAAACAACTGACATGTAACCTATAACTTTGAACCATATAAACTTTTGCCAATTATAGTATATCTAAATTTTTGAATCTTTGCCATATCATGAAAAGTTTCTTCTGAGATTAGCCACATGGATTGTTCAAGCTTGATGATTTTTTGTTATGAAATAGAACATAATTTGCAGTATCCTGAATCAGGGTCAGGTAGAAGGTAAAATATATCCATATCTGATGAAAATTGTCATTTTCACTCTATTTTTTTTAACCCAGATTGCATAGTTTAAGGTGATTATTATCTAAATTATTTTCAAGTGATCATTTGGATACACTGATGAGAATACTGTAACCAGGAGACTAAATTTGTGTGTGTGTGTGTGTGTGTGTGTGTGTGTGAAGGAGAGAAACTCTAACCAGTGTAAGACATTTTAAATATTTACATTTATTGTTTGAAATTTTCCCATAAAAATATTTTGTAGGGCTCATCTACTTAATAGATCTTTAACATCTATGGGACAAAACAAAGTGTTTTTCCAAGGACACAGACTTCACTTGGCACAAATTTGCCTTGTCTTCATATACAGGGTAGCACACAAACCCGCTGAGTGCTTTTCTTCACCCTGTAAACCTGACAGATGTGATCCCAGTGAGGTTCCACCATCTTCCCCAGATGAATAGAGCCCATATGTTATTGAAAAGAGAAAAATAAAAGAAGAAGATTAATTCAGTTGTCAATGTAAGTAATAGGGGTTGTGTTGCCACCCTCCCCAGACTGCATGGAAGTTAGCAATTTTCTTAATTATTTATAAAAAACAGAATTGTGTTCACCATCACCAATATATTTTTCACAGTGTGTTTACCCCTGTGGCTCTTCACATTCTATTCAGAGGGATTGATGAAGGCACAGATTGTCGTCTTAATTGTACAACCTAAAGAGTGTACTGAATTTATGGACAGGTAATGGGCAGATCTAGAGTTCAGAGTAAAGTAGAGAAACATTTAAATCTCTAACAGTCTGATTCTTTTTGCCAGAAGCCACAACTGAGTGCTGTACTTTCAATTCCATGCCATTGATTAGAGAATGAACCATCTTACCTTGATATGTCACCCAAGTTTGTCTTTGTTCTGAAAATCTATATTAAAATTAAATAATATTTATCAGCTTGATTTATAAATTATACAGGCTACACAAATATGTATAAGGCATTGTTTTTATTATTACCACACTTTCTTTCTGAGGGATAAATGGTACAGCAGTTTGAGAGTAGACTCACTAGTAAAGAATTGAAAAGTAATCTATTTTACAAAGCTTATTTGAGTATGAGGTATTTTTATTCATAGCAAATCAGTCTACCATCTTCCACAAGTTTTATATAAATAGAGTTGGAAATTAACACAGAATGCTATAAAAAGTAGTTAAGTTACAAATAGAAATGCAAATGATATGCCAAAATTTTATAATGGGAAAATATCTACCTTGGATTATTCTATTAAGTTTGAGTCTTTTTTTATTTTAACCAATTAGATTGTTTGTCAAAGTATTTTCCTTTGTTTCATTTTAAAATAAAATGTAATTCTCCAATATTTGGTAAATGAATTTTCTAAAGAAGTGAAAGCTGCAAGATTATAAATTATTAATATATAATATAATGCATAAAGTTGTTTATGAACTGTATTATTTTTAACTTTCTAGTATAGCTATGTGCATGTGTGTGCACATACATTGTGAATAAACAATGTATGTGTATATATGTGTACTCATAGGTGTTATATATATTATGTATATAATATATAACACAGATATATGGTGAACAAGTTTATAATCAAGTGATTAGAACTGTTTGACTACTCAAATGGATTGAACAGCCATTTTATTAAAAAAAGTCACTCAAAATATTTTCAAAAAATTTGTAATAGTGATTTTATTTATAATACATCTACCAAATAGAATTCAAAGCCTTACAATAGTGTTAATGCTTTGCCCATTCCAAAAAAAGAAACATTAACGTAAGGTTTTCTTTTTGTAATGCCATGTAATTAAAAGCATAATATTGAAAATCAGCTGATGTGCTGTTTTTAACTATTGTAGCAACCTAACTGAAAGTTCCAATTGATTGTAAATAAGTTAATAAGATAAATTAGATATATTCTTCTCAAAACTCACCAATTTAGAAACTGTAAGTAGACAAAGCCTCTATCTAGATGCAGTGGATCATATGACTCAGTATTTTTACAAACAACAAAGCATCCTGGAATTCCAAGTCTAAGGGACCTACTATGACATATTGTCTAATTACCTATCAGCACTTGAATTCTTGTGAATACATTATCATCACAAGGTTTTCTAGCATGAGGATGAATGCCTGAAGTAATGGACTGTCCACTGCCTTCTGAGAAATCCTACTTCATTTTAAAGAGATTTAATTTTAGAGAAGTTAAGTTTTGAACAGCCAAATTATATCTTTCTGTAAATTCCATCCACTGGTCATCTTAGTATGTTAACAATATATATTGATGATGACCCTGACTACATTCAATTAACTGATCTTTTTCAGTATAATATACACATTTGAGTGTATCTAATTGGGAATATTACTTGTAGTTGATTAAACCAGATATTTTATAAACTTGAGTAAGGCCATTTAAAACCTGCCATAGTTCTGCTCCTATGACAGATCCATTCATATTTGTTGGGGGGAAATTGCATGGTGTACACTGATTCATCACCACACAGTGAAAAGTGGCTTTCTCCTCTTCTAATGTTAAATATGTGAGATGTACAAATAGAGTGCATCCTAAAAATGTATAGAATTTTCAAGTGTTTTGGTCTTATTTAAAACTTATTTTATTCTTGGGACTCAGAGATGAGTCTGTGATTTTTTTTTTTTGGAGACAGAGTCTCACTCTGTTGCCCGGGCTAGAGTGCTGTGGCATCAGCCTAGCTCACAGCAACCTCAAACTCCTGGGCTCAAGCAATCCTCCTGCTTCAGCCTCTCGAGTAGCTGGGACTACAGGCATGCACCACCATGCCTGGCTAATTTTATTTTTTTCTATATATTTGGAACAGATAAGAAGGACAGGGTACATTGAAAGAACTAGAATCTTTCTTACGTCTGGCCTTGAGATTTAATTATTGGGTCAAGCCTGTCAATATTCCCATCTACTTAGGATGAGTTCGCTTTCAGGAAGTTCCTAAGTGCTCCAATTAAATAGACTCTTGGAGGACCCATACCTTAACTGTTTCAGAGAACTCAATTTAGAGTTATGCAATATTTGTATACACACACACACACACACGTATCAACATAGGATGAGGCTGAGTCAAGATCTCTGTGGAATTCCACTATAAATAAATTCTCTCTTCTTGTACATACATATATTATCAGCAATATTTTAATGATAACAACAAATATACAACCAATCCCCATCATAAATTAACTTGGAGTTTACCAGTTTATGTTGCATTTCATAGATTGTTACATGGTTAGACAGCAACAATAATTTGGGACTGTTTACATCTTTTTTATTGCCTTGAAACAGGCTTAAATAATTTAGAAAATATATGTCTTTGGAGGTTTGAAATAACTCACCAAGAATTATCTGTATTTAGAGCCATTTTAATTATTGTTTTTTTATTTTTAAAATTATTGTTATCGGAAGTTATCAGGGATTAGGCTATTAGAAATTTTTCCACCACTGTGAAAGTCAATAATGGCTTTTTCAAAAGTTCCCCTTTCTTGGAAAATTGCCATTTTTATTTGGATGTAACTTTTGAGAAATCTAATTCCTTGTATGTCTTGTGAACAACATATATTGCATTTACTTTAAAGACCAAGTGTCAAAAACGTTTTCCTTTAATACAAAATATAACTAATTGATATTTTGTAATGAAATAAGAGAATAATTTTACTTCATTTTAATAAAATTTAAAATAAAATAATATTATCATTACTTGATGGTTGACTTATGAATTCAAATTCTATGGTCAATTTTCTTTTAACTTTTGTATATTGATTTTTTTTGCTTGTTTTCTGCTAATAACGGTTATTCCTGTTTCTCTGAGGTTCAAATTAAGTAATACGAATTTAAGTTAGGAATTTTGCATTGATATGTATAAGTGAGATTGATAACTGCGTATGTATAGTATGTGTGTATGTATGTGTTTAGTCATTAATGCTAACTTTGCTTCATCAAAAGAATCTGATATTTTTCCACTATTTTAATCTGTAGAAAAATGTAAAATAACATTGTGATTATGGCTTTTGAAAATTTGATAGAGTTCCCTTGTAAAACCTTCTGGGACAGAAAGTTGTTCTGTGAGAATTTTCTGCATTCCAACATCCAACAGCAGAAATGTTTCCATTCTTTTATTTATTTTTTTTTTCCTTCAATTAAGTCTGTAAGGATGATTCCTACTCTTTCGCTTACTTTGAAATTTCCTATATTTTTCTGGACCAGCAATAACAACAGTGATTCTTCTCAGGCAAGAGTGAGTGATTGAATTGGTTGGCTATATGCTTTTAGCTACATGCTACATGTTTTACTTCCCCTCTTGTTATATTGAAGTAAATATTTTTGTTAACTGTTGCTCAGCAAACTTCTTGGGAGGAGAGATGCTAGGAAGGAATTGGCATGTCCTCTGATTTTGTGATTTTCTTTAGTTTCTGCAGGATCTTTCATTTTCATCTTTTCCTCCTTCTTTCACTTCATTCTTCTTCTTTCCCTGAAGTGGGACCTTAAACCCATTTTCAGTCCCATGAATTTCAAGACCTTTTGCAGCCTTGTCAGTGTTCATTCCCCTGAAATATCAATGTCAGATCTGTTCTGATTTTCCCCATCACAGTGTGCCTCTCTGTTTCTGGAAGCTATTTATCCCAAGATAGGCCACCATTCAGCCCTTGCAGACCTCTTCTTTTCTCAAACTGTCTCTGCCTAATCCTCTATTCTGGCATCCAAATCAGAGTTGGCTCTGCCAGGTTAAAGTGTTTATTCTCTTAGTTCTATATGAATACAACTTTGTAGCAGTCTCTTTCCAGCAATTATACTTCAGGTATGAAATGGATTATGGTCAGTTACATTTGTTATTTTTGTGATATGTATGATTTTTTGAAAGTTTAGTTGACTGTCATTATCCTGAGAAAACATGGATGTTCTCTTTTATTGTTTATAGAGTTTATTGCAATACTGTTTTTATATATATGTATATAAATATAAATATATATAAATATTTTGTAAACATTTTTCTCTTTTACTTGTCAGGTGTTTATTTTGTTAAGGTATACATTTCAATGTGCAGTAATATATTAAAAAGTGTTAACTACATCTGAGGAAATGTGGACACAAAACATTCTAAAGAAAATGTAATCACCATTGACAAAATCCTGTATCTTCCTCTGGCCTCTGAAGCAACTTTTGATAATTATGTAAATCATGCTGATAGAGCATGATAATAGAACTTGTAGAGTAGAATATTAAGACATTCAGGACATAATATTGCTTGTTCTCACCTTTGGTGCATCCCTGTTTGAAATTTTTATTTGTAGGAATAATAATCTGTGGACTTCAAATATTCCTAGATCTGGGAATCATGTGAGACAACTTGTTGTGTGGCCTTTCACAATCATGAGTCTTGGCTTCTTAGCATAAAATTATTGGACTGCTGTGGAGGGATGATGAAATCTAACTCCAAGAATCTAAGATTCTATCTTGCTTTTGATAGCATGTGTGCTGCAGTTATTTCTTTTCATTGATCCTGAATGGGACATTCACCAGCAAATGACCTCAGATCTTTTTGCTCTTCACAGAATGACAGAATGCACCGAATATCCCTGCAGTCATCCATCTAAGACTAGGTCACAGAACAGAATGTCCTGAGGCGAACAGTGGTTTGATACCTGCAGCCCTGGCTTGCAAGTCCTTGATTGCTTCCTTTTGCAATCATTCCATCTCAACCTCTCTCGTAGTTCTCTTTTCTTGTCCTCTTCTCCTCCCTCCCCACCCCCCCCTTCTCTTTTTTCTCCTATATGGAAAAAAAATACAAAGGAAGATAGAAACAAGTATAATTTTCCTGCTATAATATTTAAGAATCCACTAAAAATTTTCTGGGAGCCACTGCTCAGGTTAAAATACAGCCTGCCTCTTGCTAATTGGATCATCAGTTAACTTGATCTTGCATTTGCTTCAGTCAGTATCCTTGGATCTTTGGAGCCAATTATTTTCATGTATCTGTTGCCTGGTTTCCATTCTCTCATCATCACCTTCATTTCTTAAATTCATATAAATCAAATACTAAACACTAATAATCGTTAAGAATCATGAAAATATCAAAGGAAATGATAGTTGATTTTCCATTTTAATCCCATTCAAAACAAAAGACATATTTCAAACCAGACCTCTTCTCATTTCTTTTCTATAGGAATATACACACAAAAAGCAATTTTTTGAAGTCTGTATAAAAATGTACTCCTTACGATCGATATACGGTTTTTCAATCTAAGTTGCCTGTAGCTAAGAGGTTTGTAACGAAGAGTTTTCAAAACTAAAATCGAAACCTTAGTTTAAATAGATGAGTAAAATGATGATTAAGATAACATCATTAGTCTCACAACAAATACATAGTTAATTTAATCAATGCAAAGATCAATCATCTTACCTCTCTCTATGAAAAAGGCAAATAAATAAATATTTCAAATTCACTTTTGATAAAAGTTTTTGTGCCTGTGTGATATTCTCATTGTAATTCTGAGTTAAAATGGAAATGTTGCCATGGGGTATTTAAGTGCATAGGCTTCCTTAAGCAAAAAAATATTGTTGAAATATGTCTGTTTTTCATAGACATATTAGATTATTGACATGCTTTAATTGAAAAATTTACTCTCACATTCTTTTTTTTTTTTTTTTAGACAGAGTCTTACTCTCTTGCCCAGACTAGAGTGCTGTGGTGTCAGCCTAGTTCACAGCAACCTCAAACTCCTGGGCTTAACCAATCCTCCTGCCTCAGCCTCCCAAGTAGCTGGGACTACAGGCATGCGCCACCATGCCCGGCTAATTTTTTCTATATATTTTTAGTTGTCCAGCTAATTTCTTTCTATTTTTTCAGTAGAGACAGGGTCTTGCTCTTGCTCAAGCTGGTCTCGAACTCCTGAGCTCAGAGGATCCACTCGCTTTGGCCTCCCAGAGTGCCAGGATTACTAGCATGAGCCACAGCGCCTGACCCTCGTTCTTTCTTAAAGGAAAAAGCAGAATGTGTCAAATAAGATAACTAAGCACCAAATAGTTTATAATTACTAATTTGACTTAAAAAGCAGTTAAGAAAAAATAAAAATCATTCTTTTGGACTGGGCAACCAGATGGTTTTTGTTTTGTTTTGTTTTGAGACAGAGTCTAGCTTTGTTGCCCCAGCTGGAGTGAGTGCCATGGCGTCAGCCTAGCTCACAGCAACCTCAAACTCCTGGGCTTAAGAGATCCTCCTACCTCGCCTCCCGAGTAGCTGGGACTACAGGCATGCGCCACCATGCCCAGCTAATTTTTTCTATATATATTTTAGTTGGCCAGATAATTTCTTTCTATTTTTAGTAGAGACGGGGTGGGGGGGGGAATGTATCTCGCTCCTGCTCAGGCTGGTCTCCAACTCCTGACCTCGAGCGATCCACCCGCCTCAGCCTCCCAGAGTGCTAGGATTACAGATGTGAGCCACCGTGCCAAGTCTACAACCAGATGTTAAATGCAAAAAATTAAACATTATATCTCCATAGTTGGAAAAAAGGATGTGCTGAACAAAATAAATACTATAAAATAAAACCACAAAAGGCAAGAAAAGAAGGGACAACTAAAATTTAGAAAAACTTACTGGATAATTAAAATGAATTTTGAATAGAACTTAAAATCTAGGTAATGATTCTGATTGATAAGAATACTTGCAGAGCACACATCTTAATTAATTTCCTTGCTTAAAGTAAGCTGAGCTATATTTTAGTGTTATATATACTTTTATTAACATTGCAATATATGTATGCATGTTGTATTTTAAAAAAGAAAACTTGTTACATATAAAAAAATTGCCATCAATAGAGAATAATTGTTAAACTTTGGAATATGACTTTTCAGATGTGTGTGTGTGTTCGTGCAAGAACAAGATATATATTCTCTTTATATGTTATGCATGTGTACCATACATATGTGTGTATATGCATAATTATTTCATGTCAATAAATATATTTCTATAACATAATTTTAATTACTTAGTATATGAGTATGGAAATTATCATTATTTATGCAGTCTGTGATATTGAACTTCAGAGCTATTTTCTACATTTCATTATTATTCCCAGAATACACTCACAGCTAAAGTATTTCTTCTTTAGACTCATACACATACATGTGCACACACACACAAACACATATGTATATATGTATAGTCACTTATATATTTGTGTATGTATATTCACTTATATACACATTATATGTATGTATATTTTGTATGTGTATACATATACACACAAAATACACAGGTATTAGGAACATATATAAATATATATACATACATATATATAATATTCAGATCAATGCGCATATACTTTTAAAGGCTTTTAATAATCAGCAGCTCCAAGAAAATTGTGTCATTTTATCTATTGAGAAGAATATGAGGACTTCCACTTTATAACTTAGGTGTTATCTTTTTTCTTTATTGGTCTTCACAATTTGACAGCCAAAAATTAGTAAATCATTATTTTAGGTCAAATTTTATTGGTTACTAGGTAATTATTTTTTTTATGCTTTTTCTCACCCATTTGGATTTCTTAACTTTTAGTAATATACACATTTTCTACTTTTGTAACCCATTGTATTTCATTTTTTATATGTGTGCACATGCATATGTGCATATATGTGCATATTATGTATACACATAGATGAATGATATATGTTTATATGCATATATATTTAATATAAAATAAGGTTATTAGATTGCAATTTTTGTCGCCTTGTTACTGATTTTGAATGATATTGCTGTTTGTCATGTATTGACATCCATCATGCTTCATTTTTTATATTGACATTGGTGTGAAGTTTAGAAAAATAAATTCCCCTTGTACACTTACAGGAAATGTCAAATTAAATTAAAGGTTACTTTACAAATTTTGAATACTTTATATATTTACTTTCACATTATACTCCTTCCACTCTCTTTAATTTATTTTGGCATATGATACTAGATAATTATTTTTGCTGTTGTTTGATGAGTTCAACAGTTAATTCAAATAATTGTTGAATAATTTATATTTTATGATAAGGTATTTGCTTGCCTGTATCTCTTTGTTTGATTTATACTTCATTTCATCAATCTTTCTATGCCTTCTACTATTAGCATCACAGTTTTTAAAATGACTAATTGTGATGCAATAATAATAGCAATATGCATATTCTTTCTTATTCTCATTCTTCAAAATACTCTGAACTATTCACTTAGACAAATATGAAAATCAGTGTATTAAGTTTTAAAATTTCATCAAAGTACACATTAATTTTGATGGAATCAATGCCCTTCTTGTGTTGAATCTTCCATTTAAAGACACAGTCTCTTGTAAAATGAAAGATTTTCATTTATATTTTTTTCAATTTATCAGAAATGTCTTAGGTTTTTTTCTAAAGGTTCTGTAAATTTTTTGTAAGGTATTTAATATTTTTCTTTGTCAATTTTTAACCACTTCATTTTCTAAATGGTTATTTATAATGTGTAGGAAAGTTGTTTGTGTTTTTACTTTTGCAACAAGCCATTTTAACAAACGCTCTTATTAAGTCTGTTGGTTTTTCAGTTTTTTCCCTTGAGTTTCCAGGTAATAAAATATATCATCTTTAAGTAAAGATATAATTCTTTTTCCTCTGTATTTACTCGTTTTATTTATTGGTTTTATTGCATTGGATAGGATAGAACAGTATCATAAAGGTGCTGATCATGGGAACCTTAGTTATGTTTGACTCTCAAAGGGATGTCTCTAAGCCACAGGTACTTAAGTTTGATGGGAATTTAGGAGAATCCATGTTCCCATCGATATTACATAAAAATGCTGTATGTGCAAGTTTAAGGGTAACAAATTATCATTAGTGAAAATTTCTGAAATATGTTTGTGATCCAAATGATCAAAGACTATTGCTTATCATTAAACTACTCCTGGCTGAGATAGGTATCCTTTACTACACTAAGAGGAAAATATAACACTTTTAAAAATTTTTAATGCTTTTCTTCCCCCTCTATTCTCTCAATTTTTGCTTTTATTTGTCTTGCTTTGAATTTCTATTCAGAATGTTGATTTTCTCAAATGCCTTTCAGTTCAAAATTTGATGAGATAAATTATGCAAACTATTATTTTTTTAAATTTTAGAAATAGGTTCTATTTGTTCTAGAGCACTATTCTAATTTCTAGGGTTTTGGGGGGGTGCTATTTTTGTCAGATTTATGCTTTTAAGCCATTTCTAGCTCCTTCAAATGAATTGAAAAGATTTATTCTTTAACCATCTGGAAAAATTTATATATAGAAATATTATTTATTAGTTGCAAGTTCATATGTATTTTTTATGAAGCTCCCTCAGGCTGGTGACAATTTTTAGGGTTCCTTTTTTTAAAGTATGTTTTTGTCAAAAATTTCTTTCTATTTATAAGTCAGCTCAATTCCTGCACATCTTTTTATTGTTGTTGTTTGTTCAGTTAGCATTTATTGAGCACACAGTGGAAGGCAATGGGAAAACAGATATAAATAAGATAGTGTTCCTGTCTTTTACAGTTTACAGTATAATAGGGAAGGATCTTACTTTACAAGTCACCATTCAAATATCTTTCTCAATTTGCTTGTTTATTTGTAAAAGTAATCATACTTATTTGAGAAAGTTTGGAAGTTAGAGTGATTTTTAAGTATTTTAAATAAAAATAATATATAATGATAGTGGAAAAATCATAGAACATGGAAAATTATAAAGAAGAAAATCAGTCATACTCCTACTACCCAGGGAGAATCTCTAGTAATATTTTGGCATATTTATTTCAGGTATTTTTAATATGTGTTTATATTTTATGATCGTACCATACATACAATTTTATATAATGCAATTCTGCTTACCATTATATTGCAAACACTTACTTTTTGTCATTAAAAATATTTTGAAGACAGAACGTCTATATAAAATTATATCCTATATGTGTACAACTTTCTTGGAAGTGAAATGTCTCAGACATTTAAATTGTTTACATTTTTTTACTTTGATGAACATTTTTACACACAACTATTTATCCACTTTCTAGATTATATTTTTAGAACAGATTATAAGAAGTGTAATTATTGAGTTCAAAGTCTCAACATTTTAAAAACTTTTGTTACATTTTGCCAAAGAACAGAGGAGTTATACTGGTTCTTGATCCTTTTTTCTCCCATTCCCAAGTTCTTTTTGTTTTTGTTATGTTTTGTTACAGATAAATATATCAAATATATATAGTTGTAATCATACTTCATATATAATTTGCCATTCTAATTCTTTGGCCTAAGAAAGGTCTTTTTGAAAGTGCTTATATATCATGTACACCTTTTAATAGGTGCATAATAATCTTTGGATGTAATTATAGTTTGATTAAACATTTGTCGTTGTTGGAATTTAGTCTTTTTCCAATTTTCCACATTAGATACAATGTAATTTTTATGTATTAAAAAAAGATCTATAGTAGTTATTATCTGAGCTTGGAAAGCTGTCTTTGAATTCCCTGCTCATTTCTAATTAGTTCCATGACTTGGGCAAGTTACTTCACTTCTATAAGTCTCTTTCTTCCTTCCTAAAAAAGGTTATAGTTTTGGAAATGTCTCCTTCATAGGGTTGTTGTGAAAATCCAATTAAATAATATAACAAGGAATCTAGCATGATACCTGTTACAAAATGCTCAAAAACAATAGGATTCAAGGCATTTTTTAAAATCTCATTTCCCTTAGTTGGCTTGCTTGGTTTAAATCAGGTACCAATAAAAAATCCAAATCTTGATTAGGTTAAGATCAGTATAAAAGACCTTTACTCCAGCTAACTCATAACCATTGTGAGTGTGTCCACAGTGCTCAACATTAGTTCTCTCAGCACACTGAAGCTGACATGGCTGATGAAATTATTTTAGCAAAATTTTCAGTGACTGTGACCCTTCCCCAAGTTCTCCAATTCCCACGCTGAAGATTTGTGAGAAAAGGTGAGGGTGAGAAGAGTGCAGTATGGTGAAAAGCCTTTAACTTTTATGTTTGCTAGTAATAGGGGTCTCCTCTTGTCCCAGCCCCCTGCCCCGGCCATGCATATCCCATGGGGGTGGTTTGATTAACTTTCTGGTAGAGCTCATGTGCATTGGACTCTCAAACCATAACTTGATCTGGCTACAAAATCCTCTTGCAAACTTAGTGCTACTTTTCTTGCTTTTAAGGAAATGTAGGATTGCTACTAAAATGTGGCAAGCCTGCCTTTCAGGGTCAAGTCTCCTTGGTTTCTCAGAATGCAACAATGTAGTAGAAACCTGCTGGGAGAAATCCCTCTGGCATCTGAATAATGAGGGCTTGGGGATGGGAAGGTGCTGCAGGTGAAGTGTAGAACCCAGATCCACAATTAATGCATCCTTTGGTCAACAAACATTTATTGGACACTTCCTGTGTGCTAGGCATATCGCTACATGGGAGAGATGCAAATATAAGTAGGATGCAGCCTCAATCTCTAGTGCTCATGCTAGCACAGAATGATTAAACATGCAGTAGAAGTAGGCTGGCTTGTCACAAGAGAGGAGAGAGGCTGGTGGAAAACTTCACAGGAGAAGTGATACTGGGGTTTGCAGCAATCTGGTTGAAGACAGATTTCATGTATGGGGGCACAGACCTGGATACAGGTATACTCACAGGAGCCAGCACTTTGAAAATTACAGTCACACAGTAGCCTGCTCCTGGAGTCTCTAAGGCTGTAAAGCAGATGAGACCACCTGGCCAGCAAAGGGGAACCAGCTTGGTCTGGTGGCAGCTCAGATGAAAGGGGTGACATTGGAAGCCAAGAGGGCGATAGTAAACAATCCAAGCAAGAGAAGAAATAAACTGAAACTGAGACCAAAGCTTGGAAGGTAGGCCCATGCAAGACAGGAGGACCAGGACTCCTGACTCGTAGCTCTGGAATGAGGATTCCTCCCGTGGTCAGGAGACCAATTTCCAGAAATTACAGTTACATTTCTTTTTTTTTTGAGACAGAGTCTCACTTTGTTGCCCAGGCTAGCGCGAGTGCCGTGGCATCAGCCTAGCTCACAGCAACCTCAAACTCCTGGGCTTAAGCGATCCTACTGCCTCAGCTTCCCAAGCAGCTGGGACTACAGGCATGCGCCACCATGCCCAGCTAATTTTTTCTATATATATTTTTAGTTGTCCAGATAATTTTTATTTCTATTTTTAGTAGAGATGGGGTCTTGCTCAGGCTGGTCTCGAACTCCTGACCTCGAGCGATCCACCCGCCTCTGCCTCCCAGAGGGCTAGGATTACAGGCGTGAGCCACCGCGCCCGGCCCATAGTTACATTTCTGACCTCAATCTCCCAGCACCACAACTGGTTGGCCACCAGTGGATTCAAGATGGTGGCCCCCAAGCTCTGGTATGTCTTTTTAAATCAATTCTCATAATTTATAGTTCTCTGGATAATGATCTTTCCCATGACATTTAGTTGAATGAGCAAAATGTTGTAACGAGCTATATATTGCTGTTTTTATTTCTTTATACTTCTAATTTAAAATAGAGACATAAAAGCGTGCTCTTATTTCCTCCATATCATTTTGTTATTAAAATATACTAAGTAATTTTTCATTAAAAATTAAGTAAAAATGGTATGAGAACCCAGACCAGCCCTATACACACAAAAACATAACCTTCATATATAAACCCAAAGCAACACACATATGCAATACAAAACAGAAAATATGGGTTTCTTATATAGAAAAATTGACTCAGTCCGAACTTCTCTAACTCAGACTCCAAGCCAGAGCACTGCATTCTAAGTATCATGGAGAAAGAATTTTATACTAAGAATTCAATTTTAAACAAAATTGGAGCTATGGGTAATGTATGTCAAAGTACATGTATTGAATAAATAAACATGGATTTAACTGAAGACCATTTTCACCAATCATGGAATTAACAAAGGGATTCATAGCAAATTTTTAGCAAAAAAATACAGTTGGTAAAACTTATAACCATTTGCAATTGGAATTACATATAAATAGCAGTACTGGAAGATAATATACAATTCAAATATTATAATTTTTTAAAGAAGAAGTAAGGGTATGAGAAAAACAATTTAACAATATATTTGAAACGAAAATGAGAGAGAAAACAGAAAAAAATTGTTATACAGAAGAAAATGTTTAGTACTTTTTTCCATCTTAGATAACAGTGACTAAAGAGGCTCTATTTTACTTTTCATGATGGTTATTAGGAAAAAAAGTAGGTCCCTTTTTTTTCTAAAACATAACACTAGGAGAATTCAAAACAGACTATTAATATTACTCAAATAATAACATTAATGTAAATTTAGTATCTGTGAGGGAAAAAAAGAAACATAAGACAAAAAAGACAGCAAGAATACATTTAAAAGAAAAAAGGTTTTAGCAAGACTTTCAACTCAAAAAAGTCATATTCTTAGATAATAGCAGACATGTCAAATATATATTATCATTATAAATGTAAATGAAAAAATACTCTACTAAAAATATTTAAAAATGTGATAGGCTATGTCTGAATAATAAATTCTGTGAATTACTGAATGTCTAAAAGTATTTCATTTTGCCCTCACTCTTGATTGCTAATTAGGCTTTATATGAGTTTGAACTGATTCCTTTTTTTAAATTGACATGCAATGATTGTACATATATATGGGATACATAGTGATGTTTGAAAACGTAAAATGTATTGTGATCAGATCAAGGTAATTAGCATATCCATCTTCTCAAATATTTATCATCTCTTTGTGTTGGGAACATTTAATATCCTCCTTCTAGCTATTTGAAACTCTATAATATATTACTGTTAACTATAGTCATCCTACAGTACTGTAGAATAATAGAACTTTTTCCTCCTATCTAGCTATAATTTTGTAACCTTTATCAAATCTCTCCTTACTCCTGCTTTCCCCCTACCCTTCCCAGCCTCTAGTATCCTCAGTTCTACGTTTTCAAACTGATTCTTTTAAAGGATGATAATGATGTTCTTCATGTCTTCATAGCCACTAATGAAAAATCAAATAGCAATTGGATTCTCATTCTCTTATTAATCAGCTGTTGGTGCTATTGTTGTTGTAGTTGTGGTTGTAACTGTGGTTTCCCTCTCTGAAAAATTAATTTATCTCTCCTGTCATAAGTTTGTTTTCATGTACCAGACTCCAGGGCCCAGGGATCTAATCAATTTGAAGCACTTCACTTCGTACTTCCCCAGATACTTTTCTTTCAATACTTTATTTGGTTAGAGCCATACCTCAGAGATATTACTGGTTTGCTTCCAGACCACCTAAATAAAGCAAATATCACAATAAAGTGAGTCACAGGAAATTGCTCTTTGACCCATGGTCTGCAGAATGGATTTTTTGTTAGCAGGCATGAAAACAATATTAATTTCTTTGTATATCTCCATCAGAGCTCCTGGGGAACTAGATACTATATCAATGAACAGTAATATTTTGAAAGGAATGTTTTTTTTCTGAGCAGTAGGTCTCAGCAGTGGGCTTAGATTATTCAGTAAACCAAGCCATAAACAGGCGTGCTGTCATCCAGGCTTTATTGTTCCATTTATAAAGCATAGCCAGAGTAGTTTTAGTATAATTCTTAAGGATTACAGGAAACTTAAGATTTTTCAGACTGGTAAATGAGCATTGGCTTCAACTTAAAGTCACTAGTGGCATTAGCCCCTAACAAGAAAATCAATATGTTCTTTGAAGATTTGAAGCCAGGCATTGACTTTTCCTCTCTAGCTATAAAAGTCCTAGATGATATCCTCTTTGCATATAAGGCTATTTCATTTACATTGAAAATCTGTTGTTTAGTGTAGACACCTTTTTATTAATGATCCTAGTTAGATCTTCAGGATAACTTGCTACAGCTGCTACATCAGAACTTACTTCCTCACCTGGCATTTTTATGTTATGGAGACAAGGCTTCTTTCCCTAAACTTCATGAACCAACCTCTGCTAGTTACAGACTTTACTTCGGCAGCCTCCTCACCTCTCTCAGCCTTCATAGAATTCAAGAGAGTTAGGGCCTTACACGGATTAAGCTTTGTCTTCAGGGATTGTTGTGGCTGGTTTGATCTATTCAGACTAGTAAAACATTCTCCATATAAGCAATAACGCTGTTTTACTTTCATATCATTCATATGTTCACTGTAGTACCACTTTTCTTTGCATTCATAACTTGGCTAACTATTTGGCACAAGAGATCTAGCATTTGTCCTATTTCAACTTTCACCGTGTCTTCCTCACTGAGCTTAATCATTTTTGGCTTTTGATTTAAAGTGAGTTATGCGTGATTCTTCCTTTCACTTGAACACCTAGAGACCATTGTAGGGTTATTAATTGGCCTGATTTCAATATTATTGTGTCTTAAGGAATAGAAAGACCCAAAAAGAGGGAGAGAGACAGAAGAAGGGCAGGTTGGTAGAGCAGTCAGAACACACACAACATTTATCAATTAAGTTCACCATGTTATGTGGGTGCAGTTTGTGGCGCCCCAAAACAGTTACAATAGTAACATCAAAAATCACTGATCACAGATCACCATAACAGATATAATAATAATGAAAAAAGTTTGAAGCATTACAAGAATTATCAAAATGTGACACAGAAACACGAAGTGGAAATTTCCAGTCTGTCGGAAAAATGGTTCTGATAGACTTGCTCAGTGCAAGGTTGCCACAAGCTTTCAATTTATTAAAAATACAGTATCTGGGAAGATAAATAAAGTGAAGCACAATAAAACAAGATACACTTGTATTGCCTTTTCTTCTTCTTTTTTTTTTTTTTTTTCTGGTTGTCTCTTTCTGGAACACCTGTTAGATTTTGGATTTGCTTCACTGATTTACCATGTCTTTGAAATGTTTTTTCTTTGACTTTTCCATTTTCCACACCTACAACTTTTTGCTCCATATTATGGAAAGTTATACTGACTTCAGCTCTCAAACCTCAGCTTCTTCCTTCTTATTACTTAGAGCTTATATTGAATTTTTATCTAAGTGACATTGATAAAGTGTTTATCTTGAGAAAAATAAAATATCTGAAAGTAATGAATGAATAGGCAATTTTTTTGTTTTATAGTCCTGAAGTAAACACAGAAGTAATAATTAAATTCCAATTTATTATTAGAGTGTAAAACACAAAGGTAAAACATTTTTATCTTAACTATTTTACTTTGATTTAAAATTCTAATAATCACAGGCATTATTTTACGCTTCACCCTAAGAACACCAAATAACATGTAATTATGAAGTTCTAATCCATTATTTGATTAACCATTGTTCATAAAAGCAAAATAGTCATTAATTCCTGAAAAGAAAAAAAAATCTTATAAATTTCAGTAGCAAAATAATTTCAAAGTAGACTAATTTTTTTCTTCTTACAGCTAAAACTTTACTCACAGGACTATTGTTTTTAAATGTATAAACTCTTATTTTTTAAATCACCTTAAGTCACAAAAAATTATACGTATATTAACTAATTAAGAATCATTTCTCAACCAATGTTTATTCAGACTATTCACTTCAAATTGAAGAGAATAAATGAAATGATAGAAAGATCTTACAAAAGAAATGTGGCAGACAGAAACTGCTCAAAATAAGATAAAATTTAAAAAGCCAGAGATTGGAAACCTTTATTTTAACCAATTTAATAATGTGGCCCTCACTATACTATCATCTCTTTTCTACTACATAGCTTATAAATTTATATGTTACTGTTTACCAAATTACAGAGTAATTTCTCTATTTCTAAGCAAAAAAGAAAATAGGAATTATTTTAGCCGGAATTAAAGTAAAAGTGTATAAATAAAAAACTATATGCTGTTTTTGGAGGCACTCATAAGCAGTTTGTATATGAAAACATGGGCCAGATATATCTATAAATTCATGATATAGTTCCTGCCACTTATGAAAGAGGAAGGTATCGCAGGAGGAAGGGAGGAAGCAATAGAGCATAAAGAACGATGTTCAAGTTTGTATAAGAATTTGTTAACAAAAAAGATTTGAGGCAAATATGAAAAAATCATAGACATTGTAGGTTAATTTAGGGTATCAGGTACATAGATATTTATTATGTTAGCCTTCATAGTTTTCTATGTTTTTATCTGAGGAGAATGAAAATTAAACTTATAATTCATTAATAGAAATACTTCAGTAAATACAATATTCATTCCAATACATTTGCTGGGCCTTTAAACTACTAAAAATTATGTAACAGTTTTATAATCTTAATGTAATAATGCAAGGTTTTAGGCAATTTTATGCTTCTGTAACCCAACATTATATCTGGTAATTCGCTAGCCTTTTATGAGTGCATTTTGAATTAAGAGATATTATAAAAGAACATTACTTTAAAATAAATTGTAAATATATCAGTATTTAATAGAAATTAATCCAAATCTTACTCATTTCTCTAAAAATTACTTCCCTTTCCCTCTAAAATCTTTAGGCATACTGTGTTCTTTACTGTGTGTGTATAATTCTTACCTCAAGGGAAAACACCAATTAGACTTGATTAGAGTAGATTCCTTAGGGACAACTGGAGAAAAGCTCATTAAATTCAATGATTGTAATGATAGCAACAAGTTATAAGATATTTTCTTCTTATAACTCGTGTTCCAAACCAGTAAATACTCTCACTGAGGATGTGTTCTCTTGTCGGTGCTCCTCTAATGAAAGATAAAGTTTTATAACAAAATCCAGTGGAAGTAACAGTCTACCTGTGGCAATTTCTCACAGTCCCACAACACAGCCTCCAGATTTATTGATGCCTTTGAAAGAACAGCTTTCGCTGAGGATATGAACTGACTAGCGAGATCTGGCAAATCATGGGAGGAAACCGATTTCAACACATATAAACTCATCAAACTTTTCCATATCATGAATGAGAACTCAATGGGAGTGAATGATTAGGTATAAAGAATAGTTCTAGAAAATACAGAGAAACAGACAAAGGCCAGAGACTATTACTTTGCTAATGTTTGCCAGTCATCAAAATTCAACTTTCCTATTCCCTTATATCTCCATGCTCTGCAATGGCAAAGTAGATGGGCATACATGGTAATTATTTAACTAATGTATTCATTCCTTTCCTCATAATTCATTCATTTTCCAACAACTCCATGTCAGATATGTGCTAGATATGAGATTGTAAATGTAACATCCCGGGAATTTAGAGGGCTAAAAATAAATCAGTGTATAGTCTAAAAACATATGATAAACGAGTATGCGAAGTTTGTGTAAATTACAGAGAAGTATTAAAGGAGAGATTATTGAGAGGTATTAATGAGGGAAAGTCCTTGAAGTTACAATGTGATAGGAATTCTCTGATAACTATAACAGACATATCTTTTACTGTCTCTTAAGTTTTACCACCGAAATAGTTATCAACCTTATCTAAAGCAAATCCAGACCAGACCCTTCATATATACACCATCAAAAAAAAAAAAGTAAAATCTTTATCCTTTAGTGAACCTGTGCTATTCTGACCCATATGCTACTTTGTCTAGGTTGGCAGAAGCTTCCAGTTTCTGCCATTGTGCAGCAGAATCTGTGGACCTAAAAGTGATTTCAAAAACTAAATGCCACTCCCATGGTAACATGGACCAGGAATATTGTCATATAAACTGGAGACGGGAAATGCAAATCTTTATAACAAATTAAAAGATGGAAGTTATTATAGTTAGATATCTGATAAAGATATGAACAGAATATTTAATCTCCATTACATAACTGTAACATGACAGCTAAGGCTATCACCTACAAAATAAACAAAGTTTAAGAAAGAAAGAATACTCACTGATAACAATATAAATAACTAATATTTCAAAACAAGTAAACTGGCAGCCTTAACATATTCTATTTCTAGGAATTTATTCTGAGGAAACCATCAGAAATAGAGATTAGGATTCCATTACAAAGCTGCTACTGAATTATCTAAAATAGCAAAGTATTAGAAATAACATCAGTGATCAACAACAACAAAATTTCTAAATGAAAAATGGTCCCTTTATTTGATGGGATATTACACAACTGTTCAAAATCATGTTTTCAGTATTTAATCAGCAAAAAAATATAATCGAAGTGTATCAAATCAGGCCATTCATTCATCTACCAAATGTTTATTGCTGTTTTATTACATGGCTAGCTCTGTGCCTGTTTTAGGAATACAGAGAAAAGACATTGTCCTTGCTCTCAGGAGGATTATTGCCTAGCCATAGAAGTAAACAAAGATTTGGGCAAATTAAATTTGGTATTTTGTGTGTCTGTTAAGAGCAATGAACTAGGGAGCACATAGAAAATTGGCAAAACTAAGCTTGTTGAGTCAAAGTCAAGACTTCCTCAAGTGTTATCTAAGATAAGACCTAAAAGATGAGCAGCGTTTATGCAGGCAAAAAGTGTTTTCCAGCCAGAAGGAAAATTATATGCAAATGTCCAGATCAAAAAAGCAGACATTGCTTTTAAAGTATTAATATGATCTGAATATCCTATAAAGGACTCCGATACACTAAGAATGATACTCTGTAGGAGGTAGATTTTTGATTGATATCAAGAATTTTTTTCCTAGTTTTGAAACATTTATTAAATCTTATTTACAATAAACACAATTTGTCATTAAGCTAGAAAAAAATGAACTTTATACATTTTCAAGAGATTAAAATAATCAGAGGAGATTGACCTTCAAAAGAAGCAATCAATACTTAAATTTATTCTGTGCACTGTTCATGAATAGCTGTTGTGTTTTAATACATTAGCATCAGGATTGGGATATCAATCTATCAACCTATTTCACGTGCTTCACCTATTAAAATTTCTGACTTCAGGCAGCAGAACCTGGTGATTAACGATAAGGTCATAAGGTAAAATGTTACCCAGAAGCACATGTTTATCTTATCCATGTCAGGGTCACAAGGCTATCCCCAAATTTAAAGATGGGTCATGCCCAGAGGATCTAGCTTTTTTTTTTTCCAGAGCTTTTTTCCCCCCTAGCCTGTATGTATATAGATGGCTAACTAGGTGATGGGAAATGAAGTTGTACCAAGAAGGGCTCCGGGCCTGAAAATAGTGACCAAACTATGTAATTTTTTACTGCTATGTTGCACATGGATTTCCTCTTGTCTTGAAAATTTTTGGTATTTGAATTTTCTTCTTAAATTGAAGGGACAGATTTTTGTACACCCTCTCTGTTATAGATTACTGTATATTATACTAGTAGTAGAGTGCCTTTGGTCTGTTTGCATTGCTATAAAGGAATGCCTGAGGCTGGGTAATGTATAATGAGAAGAGGTTGGCTTGAGGCTCTGCAGACTGTACAAGAAGCATGGTGCCAAGATCCGCTCCTGATGAGGGCCTGGGGAAGCTTCTACTCATGGTAGAAGGCTAAGGGGATCTAACGTGCAGATCATATGGTGAGAGAGGAAACAAGGAGGAAGAGAAAAGTTCCCTCTTGAGGGAACTCTGGTGGGAACTGACAAAATGCAAACTCACTCATTACCAAGAAGATGGCATCAAGCTATTTATGAGAGAATCTGCCCCCATGATCCTTTTCCCATTAGGCCCCACCTCCACCATTGCGGATCAGATTTCAACATGAGGTTTGGAGGGTCAACTATCCAAACTATAGCATGGAGAGAGATACAAGGTATTGTACATGCCCTTAGAAAGTTAGCAACTACATTAGGAAGACAAGATGCAACTGTGCACTTACCAGCAATATCAATAATACATATTAAGAGCCATGTCAGTGATACAAACAGTATGTTCTTAGGGCAGATGAAGACAAAAACATATATGGGTCCTAGACGTCAGAGAGTGCTTCCTAAAGGTGTCATCTGAGCACTTCAAGAAGTGGGAGACAGGCTGGTAGAGAGGAGCATTCAGAGAACCACTTCATTGTTTGCAAAGACATTTTGCAATGTAATTATAATTTCCTTTTTTTATTAATTTCATTTTTATTATTTTTCCTACTGATTCATCACTGCAATATTGTTTTATTATGATCTTAATAGGGGCTTCATAGTTGTGATGTTAAGTTATTCCTAAGATCCAGAAAATTTTAATGTTCCTATGCATTCCTTTGACTCATTTCTTTTAAATACTACACACTACTATTTTTTTCAGAAGCAAATTGCATTAGTTTTATATTGATGCATAACAAGTTATCACAAACTTAGCAGCTTAAAACAACTCATATTCATTACCTGACAGTTACTGTGGCTCAGGAGTCCAGGCATGGCTTAGCTAGGTCTCCAGCTTCGGGGTCTCCTACAAGGTACTGGCCTGTGCTGAAATTTGATCTGAAGATCTGACTGTAGAGTAATCCTTTTTCAAGCTCACTTATGTAGCTGTTGATGTGAATCAGTTCCTTATACGTTGTGCGACTGGGAGCCTGAATTTCTTGCTGGCTGTGAGAGGTAGCCCTCAAGTCCTTGGCATGTGTGCCCCTCCATAGGGCAGTTTATCACACGGCAGCTGCCTTCATCACAGCCAGTAAGGGAGAGAGTCTGTCAGCAAAACAAAAGTCACAATTGCATGTAATATAATCACAGAAGGGACATCCCATCAACTTCACTGTATTCTATTAGTTAGAACCAAGTGGCAGTTCCTGTCCACGCAGTGATAGGGGATTACACAAGAGTATGAGTACCGGGAAGTAGAGATCATGGGGGATTCATCTTGGAGTCTGCCTACCACAAGAATTTACGTGTTTTATATGCTTGGGATGCATAAGTTATGGTAGAAACACAAGGTTTTTAATGAAATACATGGGATTTCTTAAGATATCCTTGACTAGAAAGTTTGATACAGCTATTTAGATTGCCACACTAGTAACTGGTTGAAAGTACAGTGCAGATTTTCTAATAGCTAGTAGGTAATGTTGGTCAAATCCTCAACCTCATTTATGCTCATTTCCATTATCTGTAATATCAGGAGTTTGGGCTAGAAATTTCCTAATGCAAATATTTTATTAATATACATTGGACACTAATTTTAAGCTTTAAGTTTGGGAAAAGTGTTTATATTTCTTTTAAATAGAAGTTCATTTTTTTCCTACCTAAGCACCTCTATATGTATGGAAATTGGGACAATGTTTGTTCTCTGCAGTACACAATATGCCATTTTAAAATATGGGTGATCACGCTGATATGGTATTGATTTTTTCCAAAGATTTCATAATCCACATTGTACTGTTTTGCAGCCTAATTGTGTACTTTATAAGATGCAGAACTCTGTAAGCACAGTCAGGAGCAGTGGACTCATTCTGGATGCATTTGGAGAACAAAGCTTAGTAGAACGAGAGGGTGATTAAAGTGTGTATTATTAGGGATAGGTTGAGTTGAGGCATTTCTCTGTGTGGTTTCCTGACATCTCACTCTTTAACTATCTGCATTCATGTGAGCCTTGTGCATAGTGATTAGATTTATATGATAAACATAGGATCACACCAAAAGCATGTAATTTCTATAGCATTACAGATAATATTGATTCACTGTGCTCCCAGTGAATTTTTCTGACTTTTTCTACCAAAGAAATCACTTGGGAAGGGGAAATGTTAAATTTTTCATAAATCTGACATGTACAGGAATAGAGAAAAATAAAAGCTCTAGAGAGATTAGGAAAGGAATAGGCCTGCTACTCTGTTCAGCAGTAGAATCAAAGACACTATAGACAGTTAGCTGGAAAAAGAGTTTATTCACCTGCCATAGACCTGTGCTTGCCCTATTGCTTCATTTCCCAACAGTTCCTTTTTGTTGTTGTTTATTTTTAAAGAAAACGTTTTTTTCTCCCAAATGATTTCAGTTCATTCTTTTGGAAAACTCTGAAGGTGGGGTTTGAGTTTGGGATGTTATGACTATGCTCACATAATCATTACTCAACAATACAGGATTTGGTAAGAGATGCCAAGGAGGGTTGTCATCTCTCTTCTTATACACAGCGCACACCCCGTTAGGAAAGGACCTTGTCAGACTACTCAGCAACTCCACAGATCCAAATGCAAACTATATATTCTTCCAGGAGAAAGCAGTAAAATGCACTGGTATGAAAAATGCTGAGCAAGCAGGAAACACTGGAGGACTTCAGTAGGAGAAAAGATCGTATGTCTTCCTGGTGAGAAATAAAAGAAGGATTCTGGCTGCTAGTAGGCATTAAAAGTCCCAGGATGCTCCTCACAGGATAGGACTGTTAATCTATGTGTCTGGGCAACATTCCAATTTGGGTAATTATTTTCTCCTTTCTTAAATCTCTCTTTGCTTTACATTTAGGTTGAAAACGTCTCACTTTCTGTCCTAAATGAATTACACCATCATTCACATAAAAGGGCATATTACAAGAAAGCAAATGTAAGTTCATTGCACTAAATGTAAAATAATGTGCAAGTTTATAATGCTATTATCATTAGCACTACTATTGTTAATTTATATGTGGAATATTTTGCTGTTATTGGGTATTATTTTCACTTGTATCTTTCTTTCAAGTTATTTACAATCTTATACAAACTCTCAATACTATTTCCTAGATTAAGTAAATTCATTTTGCATCCGGTTATATTGGGTTTTTTTTATTTTAATAGCATGAGTTAACTTACATCACACATAATAACAGCCATGTTTTAAGTATATATCCGGAGTTGGCAGACAATTTTTAAAGTTCCCCCTAAAAGGTCTGACCTTTTTTTAAAAAAAAATCAATCATCTACCCTTTTGTAACTCCCATTCATTTTTCAAATCAGCCCTAGAATAAGCCAAGCAGTATCCCCTGAGATTTCTTTGCTTTGCTGGTCTGCATTTATAAGTTTAAGGCAAGCCTAATGGAAGAAATATACAATACTGGTGACCATCCCTGTTATACAATCTGAAAGGCAAAAAAAGTCTCAGCCTTTTCAACTGACTACCTGAAATTGTCTGCCTTACCTTAAGGTTTTATTACCTTTTTAAAATGCAAAACCCCAGAGAGGTAAAATAAAAACTTAAGTAAATTCCCTGCCCTTTCCTGAAAGCAATTTTAATAAGGTGGCCAGGGAATGTGTAATGAGAATACAGGTATTTGGGAAGAGGAAGGGACAAAGGGTGATTTTATGGCAGTAAAAACAGACCACCCAGAAAAGTGTTCAGAATGATCAGAGCGCTACTTCATCCTCTTGCATTTGGGTCTGACTTAGTTTGATTTTTTATGCCTTTCTTTATTCAAGTGACCAAGCTCCTTCCTACATGTCACCTATTGCAAATCCACTGGATAAGTTTTATTACATCCTTAGCAGTATTTCAGCATAGAACTAGACAGTATAAAAATAGCTTGAACTTTCTTAAGTTGAAGGAAGGCTACACAGGCTTTTTTTTATTCTGCTAAATCCTTTCTCTAATATAATCCTAAAATAGCCCCATGAAATTGCTGATAGATCTGTGGGAGTTTAACATGTGTATTCAAGGGAAAAAAATTAATCATGCACAGTATACAAAGAACATTCTGATTGAAAGGTGCTATATAAATGAGAGATATTTTTTTCTTTTTCTGTTCACACTCAAAAAAAATTGTTGAAGACTGGCCATAACATATAAATAGAAAATATTAAAATTTCAATAAATGTGATTCAGACTCCTGTAGGAGTGTAGACTGGGTCCTAAATCTGACACCTTCGAGAGCTATTAATTTACCAACAAAGAAAAAAATAATATTAAAAGATTTAGCCTTGCTTTGAGAATTTTGTATGAGACTCTTCTTCTAAAATCTTACTAAGGACTGAGTTCAGTTGAAAAAAGTATTCTTAATTCCATCAGATGACTTTATATTCTTTTCCTAACTCAGCCTGTGAGACTCACATTAGCCAGGATCCTAATTTCCTGTGTAGGATGGAACATCTGAGTCAATAGGAAATGTCTCTATAGCTGAATTGAATCAGTAGGGCTTTCTTGGTTAACTTGGCAGTAACAATCAATAACCAGTTCTCATGGAACTGATATCTCTAGAATATTCCAAAGGCTATTTAAACCAATAAAACCTTAATGCTAGGTATTCTGGGATGTAGGTGGACTTTCCATTCCTAATCAGAATGAGAAGGAATATAAATTAATGCGTATACATGAGTGAATTAAAGGAAAGGGATGTGTCTGATAGAAAATATATTCTGTTCCAGACAACACATACCCCATAGTGCTAAAAACTGTAAGTCCACAAAAATAAGCTATTTGACAATGCCAGTGGTTACATAGTAAAATGGTATCATCAAGTAGGTGAAATGCACAGGGATGGGAATGTATTATATATATATATATATATATATATATATTTTTTTTTTTTTTTTGGTTTTAGGATCACTGTTAGCATCAGCTGCAGGCTAAGTTAATGACAAATACCTCTTCATCTGAAAAGTATCTGAAGGATTTATTATAGCAGCTAAATTCTATTATTCATAAAAGAAGCAAAAAAATTAAAACAAACACACTTAGCATCCATACCAGATATACTCAGAGGAAATAAGCAGCAAAGGTATTTCCAGGGTTTTGGCCAAAACTCAGGTGTTTTTTCTTTAAATCTTTTATACATGGACCCATTTGTGTCTAATTTGGTTTGCAAACAGAATCTGAATATTTTTGTACTTGTATTCCTGGCAGAACTTTTCGTAAAGCCTCAAAGAAACCTATCTAACAAGCATTGCAGTGCATCCTAATGCTTCTTGTTCGGTTCAGTCCATCATTCTCACTTGCTTGTTGACTGGCACAATGAGAAGAGACAAGAGTTACCTAAAGTGATGTGACACAATATGACACATCAATCAAGGATGGTTTGAAAAAGGATATAGTTCAGAGTTTTAAAAGTTTCGCCTTTTGTAAGGAAAAGGTTTTAAATTTGTCTTACGGAAGAAAAGATGAAGAACCAATCCAAAACTGAAAGAAGAAAAAAATACAGTATCGATCCAAATGCTCCTTGCTGAGTCATAAGGAAATTGAAATTGCTCTAAGGAAAGAAAGGTAACCTGCACAGCTGATGAAAACCCTGAGGAAAGTGTTCAAAATGAGATCACTGCATCATAATTGTTTCATGCTGGGGAGCTCTTCACGGCTTTAAAGAGAAGGATGGTAGAAACTGAAATTGTTTCCCAATGAAAGTGCATATAGATAGTCTTAAGTTAAATTCTGAAATGTTTAGTGCCCCTCAAAGGGATTCAGTTCCTTAATTTAGGATGAATCTGGCAGAGAGGTAGGTAATTGGGGCTCTCCTATGTTAAGAATGTCATCCTACTCTGGAATGAATAGCTCCAAGTTACTCTACTTTGTTTACATTTAGGGATGGGATAAGGAATAAGAAATAGAACCAAGATCCATCCCCTCCCACTCCTTTCACTCTATCTACTAAGTTAAATGAGTGTTTTGATTAATCACACTGATAATAACATGTATCTTCTTCAAATAATTTAAATTATTTCAGTAAAAGAATGTTGATATTCAAAACATTTGTCAAAATGTAGTGATATTACAGCCTCTAACCTTAATTTACAGAGGTCTAGAGATAAATTTGCTTTGCTTTCTTACTTAGAATATACAACATAACAGTCCTGATACATCTTTCATTCATATATTAAATAGGGCCATCAAATGACAACAGTTCTCCCTCTCTCTTGTTTAAATGTATACTCTTCACCTTTTATTTAGTCAGTATCTATGTTCTAGGCAAGTATATTTCTGTCTTATTTATTCCTTTGAAGTAGGAAATGGTCTTAGAGATCCCCTTGATTTTAAAACAATATTTAAATCTTAGGAATTATAGGAGAGAGCTCAAAATCATGTAATTCCAGATGTTCAAAAAAAACTCAGGTGAAAATTTAAAAAAAGAAAGTCTTGAAATTAGGAATAAGAATTTATGAAAGGCTAATACTGTCTCTGATAATGTGATGAGAATGGGCAAAAACTGGGTGAGAAATGTAAAATGTTTCACTGGAAAGGATTTTCTTTAATTTTATAAATTTTTTTTCAAAATAACCATTGAGATAGGTGGGCCATATAAATCCAATAGTGTTGCTGGCATCAATGCTATTAATATATTGGTTTTTGACTCTTTTATTACCTGGCAATATCCAAAAATGACTCATGAAAAGAGGATCCTAGTATGTTATTAGTCATCAATATTTATTGACTACTTCATCCATGTAGTGGACATCAAGAGGTACATGGTCTCTGCCTATGGAGCTCACAGGGAGCAAAGAGAAGGAAAGGAATTAAACACACAATGCTAAATAACTTCCTAAAACAACATATGCGCAGAGTGCTGCAAAAGTATTCATTGTGCTATGGGAAAGTATAGTGGGACAACCTAACACAAACAGAAATAAGGGTGGGGAATGTTTTCAGGGCCTCAGTAACAATTTTCTTCCACAAGGTTGTGAAGAATATAATTAAGTAAGAATCAATATTTGAATGGGGAGGACTGGATCAAGATGGCCAACTAGACACAAGTAGTATGTGCCTCCTCCATGGAGAAGAACCAGAATAGTAAGCAGGTTCTCACATTTCAAACAGATTGCCTAGGACAGAACACTAGGATTAACCAGGGAAGCCATGGGAAGCACCAAAAATGGGTAAGGAAAGGGTTCAAGGCAACTTGTCTGGCTGAGGACTGGCTAACAGCCAGGAGAAGCTCCTGGATGTGGTGAAACAGTAACAGAGAAGGCCCCAGGGCTTCACTCTCTGAGATGAGCTTTTACGATCTTGGCTACAAGAGAACCCCCGACCCACACAGGTATCAGGCCTAATATAGGGAGCTGCTTGGATATTGCACAAAGACATTGTTCTAGAAAGGGAACTCAAACAGAATCCCACAGGCATCCAAACCTAGAGCAGCTTGAGCTGGGCACCATTCTGAGAGCTTAGGTGCCAGGGAATTGTGGGCATGCCTGTAGCCACTGTGTGGCTCCAAGGAGGGATAGAGGTACTCAGAAACTCTCACACACCCCTGGGAAGATCTCTACCCCCTTATGTGGGCTGTGGACAAAACTTGAGACATGGGTGGATAGCATTTCCCACAATTTCTCACCCATGCTTCCTGCCTGGGTGGGGCCCCAAACTTTCCATTCGCTGGTCCAAGATGCCATGTTGTGAGGTTTAACTGGGCATTGCCCCACCTTCAGACTGATTTTGGACTTGATGTGACTGCAGCCCAGTGTGGCTAGGGAGAGGCAGGAAAACCAGGCTTTCCCGCATGCATCTGGGATGGTGTCCACCATTCTGCAGGCAGCTGCTGTAGGATTGAGTCTCAAGTGAACTGACCTGCCCCAGTTTCCTGCCAACACAGTTTGCCTGAGAAGGAGTCCGCCTTCCCTGGCTACAGGCTCAGGATGCCATTGTGGAAGTTTGAAGCTGGGTAGTCCTGAATTAAGCCCTACCCTCAAGCTAAATTCAGGATGACACAGCCCTGTCCAGATGAGGAGGGAAAAGGGAACACAAGCTCTCCTACACACACCTGGGACAATTCCCACTACCCTTATACAGTCTGTAGTGAGACCTAGACAGATAGCACTCTACCCAGCATCTTGCCTACACTGTTTGCATAGAAGAGGTCCCATCCTCTTTGGTCACAGGCCCAAGGCATCATTTGAGAGTTTAAAGCTGGGCAGCCCAGGAAGGGATACGGAGATGGGACCACCCCTCCTCCAATCACCTAATGCCACCGCTGCTCCCAAGCATGAGCTTTTGTTGCAGGTGAGCTGCAGGACAACTTGTTCTAAGCTTGCAGGTGGGATACACCCCCAATAGTACTCTGTTTACCATGCCTGCACTCATTCCCCTGTCTTCATGGACAAGCAGAGTTTTGCAGCTGTACTGACCTGGTAATCTCAACCCCTGGGTATCTACATCACTGGGTATACAGCCATTGTTCCCTAGTACCCATTTGGACAGCAGCAGCCTTAGGGGACCAGTGGGTCCTGGGAAAACTGTGAATCTCCTAAAGCCTGGGCATTCAAGGTGGGCCACTTCCAACTGATAGAAGAATGTAGCATGTCAAAAGATCTGTTAGTACGAAGGGGACCAGGACACCAGCTCCCTAAAAACTGGGGAGTTTTCCTCCTCCTCTCCTCCACTTACTACTGCTGAGGCAGCCACGGCTGTTGTCACCTGGGACCAGTGAGCTTTCCACAGGGGAAGATTAAGCCAGGGCACTTGAGAGTGGTTGCCCAGCCTCTGACAGAGCATCTATCACACACAAGATTCCGTGGAGCTTAAAGTGCATTCCCCAAAGTGCTTTCATGTTTTCCAAGGACTAATGTTACCACCTCTGCAGAGGGAAGGTGGGGTTAGTAGTCCTCTCCCCAACTGATACCAGAGAAATATAAAAGATCACCTGAGAGTATTATGAACTCCTTTGTGCATACAAACTAGAAAATCAAGAGGACATGAATAAATTTATGGAAACACATAATCTCCCAAGCTTGAGTCAGGAAGACATAGATATCTTGAGCAGATCAATAATGAGTAGCAAGATTGAATAACTAATAAAAAAAAAATCTCCCAACAACAAAAACAAAGCCCGGGATAACATGAATTGAGAGCTAAATTCCGTCAGACCTATAAAGAAGAACTGGTACCTATCCTACTGAAACTATTCCATAACATGAAGATGGAGGAAATCCTCTCTAATTCATTCTAGGAAGTTGGTATCACTCTGATACCAAAGCTTGGAAAGAACACACATAAAAAGAAAACTACAGGCCAATATCTCTCATGAACATAGATACAAAATTTCTCAACAAATTACTATCAAACTGAACCCAAAAGCACATTGAAAAAATAATTCACCTCATTCAAGTGGATTTCATCCAAGGGATGCAAAGATTGTTCAACATATGCAAATCAATAAATGTGATTCACCATATACACAGAATTAAAAACAAAAACATATTATCATCTCAATAGATACAGATAAAGTATCCAATAAAATCCAGCACCCCTTCATAATAAAAACCCTTAACAAACTAGACATAGAAAGAATATACCTCAAAATAATAAAAGCCATATATGATAAACTCACAGCCAACATCATACCCAATAGGAAAAAAATTGAAATCATTCCCCCTAAGAACAAGACAAGTGTTCCCACTTTTACCACTTCTATTCACATAGTACTGGAAGTCCTTGCCTGAGCAATCAGGTAAGAGAAAGATATAAAGGATATCCAAATTGGAAAAGATGAAGTCAAACTATTTCTGTTTGCTGATGATATGATTTTATACATAGAAAACCCTAAAGACTCCTCCAAAAGACTCCTAGAATCAATAAATAAATTCAGTAAAGTCTCAGGTTACAAAATCAATGTACACAAATCAGTAGTATTTCTATATACTAATAACAACCAAGCTGAGACTCAAATCAAGAACTCAATCCCATTTACAATAGCTGCAAAAAAAATTTTTTTTGTTTTTTTTTAATCTTTAACCTTGGAATATACTTAACCTAGAGGGTGAAAGACCTCTACAAGGGGAAGTACAAAACACTAATGAAAGAAATTGTAGATGACACAAGCAAATGGAAAAGCATTTCATGTTCATGGATTGGAAGAATCAGTATAGTTAAAATGTCCATACTACCCAAAGTAATCTACAGAACCAATAAAAATTTCTAACAAAATACCAATGTCATTTTTCACAGAATTAGAAAAATCAACCCTAAAATTCATACGGAACCAAAAAAGACCAAGAGTAGCCAAGCAATCCTAAGCAATAAATCTGGAGGCTTCACATTACCTAATTTCAAATTATACTGTAAGGCAAGAGTAAGCAATACATCATGGTACTGGTATAAAAGTAGACACACATACAAATGGAACAAAATAGAGAACCCAGAAATAAAGCCAAATACCTACAACTAACCAATCTTCAACAAAGCAGACAAATGCATACACTGGGGAGAGGACACTCTATTCAATAAATGCTGCTGGGAAAATTAGAAAACCTCATGCAGGAGAATGAGACTGGATCCCTGTCTCTCACGATATACAAAACTACCATAAGATGGATTAAAGACTTAAATTTAAGTCCTGAAACCATAAAAATATTAGATGAAAACCTAGGAAAAACTATCCTCTACATTGGCTTAGGTAAAGAATTTTTGATTAAGACCCCAAAAGCAAATACAACAAAAACAAAAATAAATAAATTGGACTTAATGAAACTAAAAAGCTTCTGCATGGCAAATGATATAATCAACAAGGTAAATAGATAACCCATGGAATGGGAGAAAATATTTGCAAGCTATACATCTGACAAAGACATAATATTTAGAATTTATAAGGAACTCAAATCAGCAAGAAAAAAATAAATAACTATCAAAAAGTGGGCAAAAGACATGAACAGGTATTTTTCAAAAGGAGAAACAAATGGCCAAGAAACATGAAAAAAATGCTCAATATCACTAAAATTCTCAGTGTCACTAATGATTAGTAAAATGTAAATTAAAATGAGATACCACCTTACCCATGTCAGTATGGCCATTATCAAAAAGTCAAAAACAATAGATGCTGGTGCAGATGCAGTATAAAAGCACCACTTAGATTACTAATAGTACAATCTCTATTGAAAACAGTTGGAGATTTCTCAAAGAATTAAAAGTAGATCTGCCATTTGATCCAGTAATCCCAGTATTAGAGACCTACCCAAAGGAAAATAAGTCATTTTCATTAAAAAAGACACATCCACCCATATGTTTATCACAGCACAATTCACAGCTGCAAAGATATCAAGACAACCTAAGTGCCCACCAACTGATAAGTGGATAAAGAAAATGTGGCATATATATACCATGGAATACTACTCAGCCATCAAAAGAATTAAATAATATATTTTGCTGCAATTTAGATATAACTGGAGGCCATTATTCTAAGTGAAGTGATCCAGGAACAAAAAACCTAATAGCACATGTTCTGATTTATAAGTGGGAGCTCAGCAATGGGTATGCATGGTCATATAGAATGACTTAATGAACACTGGAGACTCAGAAGGGGGATGGTAGAAGGGGTGTGCAGGATGAAAAATGACCTATTGAGTACAATGCACACTATTCCGGTGATAGGTATATTAAAAGCCTAGACTTCTCCTCTATGCAATTCAGCCATGTAACAATATAATTCCCTAAATCTGTTTAAATTTTTAAAAAGTAAGATTTTAATGGTATTCTAAGCACTATCTGATGTTAGAATCACTTTTTAAATATCCCCAACAAATGGTTTTTAAATCTCTGCATAAATAATTCGAGGGGTGAGGAAATTTCTACCTCCTGGGCATTTCATTTCATCTTTGGATAACTTGTTTTCATATTGAGAGGAAATTGTTCTACTCCATGTTCTACCTTTCGATCTGAATTCCACCACTTTAAAAACAAATAGAATTAGTTTAATTCTTGTTCCACATGATCATATGAAAATATTGAAAGAAGGCTATGATATTGTCTTCCGTTAGCAAATATCTCTAGTTTCTTTCATGGAATATTCTCAATTTATTTAATAACTTTAATCATTGTTCTCTACGTGGGATATATTTTGTTTGATTTTTCCTGTGAAAATATGTTGAACTATTTATTGTTCTTAATCTTTTTGAGCCTTGCAGATTTTTTAATCAGTGTGTAGGATTAGCATTTATTCTTATTAAATTTCATCTTATTAGGTGCTTACTAATATTCTAACTAGATTAGAACTTTTTGAACCTCATACAGTCACCAGTGTATTCCATGTCCTCGAGTGCCATTGATATATGATAATGTGATTACTTTGCCTTCTACATCATGAGAAAAATTGTTAAAAATCAAACTGGTAATAACTGTGTAAGAAAAATTACTTTCTCTTCTTCTCCATTTTCTGTTTATATTTCTGGGGTGTTATTTACTTGTGTATAACTAGCATCTACTGGACATTATTATTTGAAAAACTCTGGAGTTTAGGCAAGGAAAAGGAATCAAATATAAACAAATATGAAAATCTTCTACCTGCATAGTATAGTGGAAACGATGTCAAATTTAGTGTTAGGCAGTTGGGGATTCATATCCAATATCTTCTACCCTAGCTGTGTGACTTTGAGGACATCACTAACCTCTGAATCTAGATTTTCTGACGTAGAAACACACATACACACACAGTTACATCTGTTTTACCAGGACATCATCATGAGGACTAGAACATTAAATCCAAGTACCTGGCTTTTGGCAGCTAGATTTTCTCTTCCAGAATTTTATAGTAGCCTGGGGAAAATCGACAAGTCCACAAATAATAGAAGAGTTTGAATGAAAGCAGTGGGTACATGGGAGGTAGAAATGTCCAGTGTCAGATGTGTTTAAGTCACCAGCTATATATGCTGCCAATTGTGAATACTTGTGCGGTGATGTGTGATTTTAAATTCTGTGCTAGCAAAAGTGGATAGTTAGAGGGTAGAATAATAATCTGGTAATAGGATCTGCTTTGAGTTATCAAACTGAATATGCACATAGTGTTATCCTTAACAAAGAGATTTTTTGCAGACATAAGAATACATTGTGTCAGCTATGTGTCTTCATTTATTAAAGTTACCTTTCTCTCTTTTAGCTTTGATTCTCCTTAAAAGTGAACAAATATGTGTAAGATCCTCATTTTCAGTTCTTAGATTGTTTGAACATGATTCAACAAAATTCAGTTTAACAGAGAAATTGCATTTACAGAGCATCCTCTGATATTATCATTGCTTTATTTTATGCATCTCACTATATATAAATGTGTGTCTATGTATGTATAATATTTTTCCTTTCCTCTCCTCAAAGTACAACCTTTTTCTTTGAGCCAGGAAGGTCATGCTGTTACTATCTATTGTTATTATATCTAGTCCAGAGCAATGACCTTCAGGGTGATCTTTCCAAGACAATAGCATTTCTCAGCATTTGTTTCTGATCTGAGAAGTGGCAGCTGTCTTTATCACCCTTTCCATATACCTCTCTGAATAAATAACAAAGTTTGCAGCAATTTTAGGTAGGATCAACAAATAACAAGTCATTGCTAGGTCTTGAAGATATCATTATCTGAGTGATGCTGTGAACTGCCATTTAATCCAAGCCTTTCTCATCGTACAAGAACATGCACCCGCCTGAGACAGACTGTGCTCCAGGAGTACAAACACTCATTACCACCAGGCTAGGGAAGCAGAGGAATCAAATGCTACCAAGCACTGCAGAGATTTGAAGGTGGTGGTCCCATTTTTCTTGATTTTAATGTAGTTTAATGAAATAATGAGGAAAGCAGGTGTTAATATTTATAGCAATCTGAAAATAAAAAGCCTACTTTTTTTCAATGCCTAAATGAACAAGTGCCTCTATCTATGGCTCAATACGAATGTTCTTGTACTAAGCATAGCAACAGCCTGGAAATCTTCACAATGAATATCCAGGCAATGGATGCCTTATTTGATACAACATTGCTTTAGCTGCTTTGGGTACTAGAAATACAACAGCAAGACCCCCGGGGTTTGATGATGTATTTTATATTTCATATATGTCTGTGTTACTTCAGATAAATGTCATTATATACTTAAGGATAGAGTAGACATTCTTTTATGTCATGGGAAATTCAAAACCAGCATGTTTCTTTACTCAGCTCCTCACCCCATGCTCTAGTTAGGAATTATAAGCACTAAAAGCCTTTATCAGTATTGATTCATTTGGATAATTGTATCATGTTAAGATTCCTAAAAAGAGGAAAGGGAGGAAATACTTCTCTCAAATGAGCAAGTGAGTATTTTATCAGCCTGGTGGATTTCAATGCCTATGTCAAGATTAAGGGAGCAATAAGGACTAATGCAAAATTCCCAGGAAAGGGCAGAGATTGTGGCTATTGAAAAGAGTGCATTGACACTTGAGATGAGAAAGCAAAATACTACACCCAATAGACCATCTGCAAGAAATTAAACCTGAATAAACCAGATCACTTTGATGGAAAAGTAGAGAAATTCTACTCCTCTTGGAGGTAACAGACATGTAGCTAGATGTGGGAAAAAAAGCAAATCAGTCGGTGACGTGCAGAAAGATTCTTAGTGACTCCAAATAAAAAAAAATATATAAAAATAATACAATCTTAGCTGGTATTGTATTTTATGTGTTCCATAGTCTCCTGCATTCTTGGAATTTTAGCATCTAAGAACAAATAGAACATAAATTTAACCAAATGATAAGATTATTAAGATTGGTAAGGTTGAAATAACTTTATTCTGTAAAGAATACAACTTATCTGAATTTAGACATAAAGAAATCAAACCTAAAGAAGCAAAATGATTTGTCAAGAAATACCTACCACTTAAATACTAAGTACGATCTTTCTATTTTAACCCTAAAAAGACAAAAAAAAAAAATCTTTCCTCTGGAAAAAAGGAATCAACTGCATTCTCAGTTACTACCTTGTTTTTTTTTTTTTTTCTCTTTTAGGTATTCTCAGTATTTTCATATTATGTGGCCCCAGGCCTTTTCTTTTATAAGGTGCTTTCTTTTTTATTGTTACTATGATTATGTATTATTCAAATCCTATACTTGATCTACATTCATTACCAACTTGGTATCACTTTTCTCTGGTCTCTAATTCTTTTTTTTTTTTCCTCATGATATTCCAAATCTGGGGAAACACATTTATACCTCTGGAGGTTATAAAAGGAGGTATTGTATTTAAGTCACCATAAACCTCCCTTTTATTAATATAGTATGGTTTCTATCTTATAAAATTTGTAAGGTACAAATAGAATAGTCTTGAAATCCATAAAGCTGTAGCTAAGTTCTACTCTTATAGAGATTTACTAAGCAAGGCTATACTCACCACCACATACTGACCAGTATTCTTTAAGCAAAGGGCAAACTTTAGTCTGACCCATGGTGCAAGAGATAGAATACCATAGTGTTCACAGCTAGCCCAGAGGGATATTTTCTAAGATGATCTGCACTAAATTTCATGGTAATATCTGTTCTTTGTATCTAACCATGTGGATCGTTCCACATACTAACACAAATTTGTGAGCATTGGTTTGGTGACCCTTAGATATCATCTGATATCAAATTAATAGCATAGACTGTTCTGACTGCTCTTTGTTGCCCAAGCAAACTCTAAATATCTTCTAAGAGGTAGCCTAAGTAACATGTCTTTGCAACTTCCTCCAAATCATGACACCTGTGGCAATGTGATTGCTTAAGCCAACTGACTATTTTAAGCTAAGCTTGAGAATACTATATCCTTTGTGATATCATTAGAATATATTGTAATGTTTGCAAATACTGTTCAACTCTTGAGCATACTTTATTTTTATGTGCGTGTCTTCTTAAAGTATTGTGTTGAAATGAATTCCCAGACCTTTCTGTATTGAGTGAGGAAGGCCATCATGGACAGAAGTGATATTCCATAATGAAAAGAAATGACACTTTTATGCCACATATTTGCATTCTAGGGACTATGATTTGGTTATATGGTTAAAACTTAAATTTAACAACTGATTCTGGCCAATTCATAAATTAGAAAGCCATATATTAATTTGTATTTAGAGATAAACTCTACACAAGACTGGAATAGTTACACCCATGGAGACCAAAGAAGTCCAGGTCAAATCCAGCAAGTAGCTTTAAATGGTAATTGTTTATTTATTTTTTTACAAAAAATGAAAGGGGTCCCCTTAAAATCCATGGGATATGCATCCAAGATGGTTTGACTTTTCTCTAATAGATAACAAATTATGTCTATCTAGGGAGCAGTTTCCAGAGTTATTAATAGAAGACTTTAGGCAAAATTTAGAATTAACATTGGTTTCAAAAACACAATATATGGCATATATGATTATCCATATAGTGTGAAGTTTTATGCAACTTTTTACTGTCTATATATTTTGCACTTAATCACACACTGTCATATATTAAGTAAATGTCATATGTTAAAGATGCTGGTGCAATAACTGAAAGGGAGTGACTTCTAAATTCAACTATGCTACAAGGCAGCTCTTGACTCTTTGCACATCATTTTAACATATCTGTATCTCATTCTTCTGTTAAAAAGCAATCCTATTAATGTAATTAACAGTTAAAATTTAATGAGTGTCTAATACAAACTGGACAGTATCCAACATGTTTGTCCAAGATATCATATACTATATTTCTCAAAAAAATCCTATAAGTAGGTGGTGTCATCATTTCTATTTTATAAATGGAGAACTGAGGAATTGGAAGATTGGAGTTGGAATCCAAGTCCTGCTTTCTCATTGTGTGACCTTTACCTTCAGTAAAGTTGTGATGATAATATTCAATAATGCAGGGGAAATTACCCAGCACACTGAGTAGCAATAATAAGTGTTCAAAATTATTAGTTATAGCTGAGTAAGATTAGAAGAAATAAAGTTTCCTTGGGTCTTCAATGTACATGCACTATGATTCAATTTTATGTAAAAGTGAGCTGTATTAAAACTCCAAAATCATAAAAGTAGTGCTTTTTCTCCTTAACTTTCCTTGTAATCACAGAGATTGCTGTGTGATTACCAAATAGGGTCAAAATTTTAGCATAGTTTAGGATCAAGTGCATAGGTGTAACTTACCACATCTCTAGATGATAGTGTCACTTTGCAGACAGTCTCTTAGGGAAACATAAAACAATGTGACAAACAAACAAACAAAACCCTAAAATACATTAAAATTTCCAAACTAGGCTTTATCAAAATGGGTTCTACTATTGCTTCTTACCATTCAAGTTGCAGTGTTATTTGTGCTTCCTGTTGGCAACCATCCTCCCAACTGAGCGCCCTGTCATCAAGCTCTCTGAGTCCCACACAATACAGCAATGTGCCCACAGCAGGTGATTTCTCCTCTGAGTTAATGCCCTCAGACCTACTTTCTAGACTCATCTGCATTATATGCTTTCCGGAAATCTTCTACAGTTTTTGTTATGTTAATGGTATTACCTGCTAGTTTCTATTTCAATTTTTATTAACAATCATCTGACTTTTTATATGCTTTAGGTGGTTTTATTAAATAGAGTGTGGAGGGCAAAGGAGGAGGGTAGGATAAGTGAAGTGTATTTTCTCCAGCACTAATCCCTTCCCTGTTCCCACAATGTGTTTTGTAATCTGGTTTGGTTTTAATAAGAACTTTATAAAGTGTCTAATATTATTCTACTATTTGTCAAATAAGACAAAATTTTAAAATGTATATCTTCTTTTATAATAAAGTGGAAGATTGGTAAAATTTTAAGAACTTCAGCTGTGTCATTTATGGAGGGGGTGGGGAGATATTTGTTTTCTTATAGAATATTTTAACTCCTAAGGAGAAATTAATCTCATAGAGCAGGAGTTAGTGTTGAAGGATTGTCAATGAGGCAGGGCATTCAGGTCTTGTATCAGTAAGTTTCTTCAGTGATTTCAGCAATAACATTCACCGTCTTAACAGTTGATGGCTTACATGCGCTCCATGATCTTGTTCTTGTTACCTCTGTCCTCCTTTCTCCTGGCTCACTTTGCTCCCCGATGACTCCTCAATCAGGCCACGGAGGTTCCTGAACAACAGCCTTTGCTCTAGCAATTCTCTCTGCCCGGCAGGCTCTTCACCACATTCTACTTAGCTAAACATTTTCTCTCATTCAAAGTTTGAGTCAAATATCACTGACTCAGTGCATCCTCTCTGGACCATTTTATTTATTACTACAATTTTCCTCCTCTGATTACTAGACTCACCTTCTCTTTCTTAACCTGATCTACTGTTTCCTTCTCTTTTTTTCAATAAAACTATCAACTTTTAAAATATTATGTAACGCAGTTATATACTACGTTGATTGCTGATTGTCTTTCTCTCTCTTTTAGAATTTCAGCTCCATGAAAGCAGGGATTTTCTTTTCCTATTTTGCATGATGATGCATCCCAATGCCTTGAATAATCCCTGGCCATCTGAAACTATATCATTGGTTCTTCTCCCCCTCAGCCCTTTGGATTCAGACTGGAATTATACCATTTGCTCTTCTAGTTCTCCAGTTTGTCCACTCACCCTGCAGATCTTAGGACTTGTCAGCCTCCATAACTGTGTGAGCTAATTTCTTTATATATACATAGTTACTATATATATATATATATATATATATATCTCCTATTGGTTTTATTTCTCAGAGAACACTTAACTGATACAAAGTACATTCAATTCTGAAGAGTTCTATGTTATTCTGCAGTAAATAAAATAGTTTTGTCACTGTAGCAGAATTGTTCCTTTAGTGACAATAGACGTATTAAGTAATACGTTGATGTTTTGCTATGTAAACTACTCTTTGCTTGCAAACTGGTTTTCTTTGGCAATTTCGAATTACAGATTGTGCTGGCTAGGGAATATGGATCTCTCTACCCTTCAATATTATTTTCATTATTATAATTTCATTAATATTTCTTGAGTTGTTTATACCCTGGTATCTTGCTAATTTAATTTATGTTAGTCAAAATTTTGAGTCTCCAAATCTCTGGGAAGTCGCTGAATGGTTAAGATCTCTGGGACTTCAAAACTCTGATCCATTCACCAAAAAAATGTTTTTGTCTAAGTGTCTTAGCAGCTAGTTTGCAGCTCTTTTCAGGCTAAAAGGCCACACTGGGGCTCCTTCACACCCAACGCATAGAAGAACAACTGCTATTGAATTTACATTTAGAACATAGTTATACTTCTCAAATTAGTCTCCCATATTATCATCTTATTTGTACTTCATTAAAAAAAAACAAAAAAACATAATGCAGGAAGGTCCGAAAAGCAGCATCTTTAACTTATCGAGGAGATGGAGGATACGGCTAGAGTGCAAGGGCATTGGAGTCAGAAAGGCTAAGTCTGAATCCCAGCTTTGCCATTAACTGTTTCTTTCTGTAAGTTATTTATCCTCTTTTTCCTCAGGTGTGCAATAAATGTTTTGTTTTTTTTTTAAAAAAAACATAGATGAATAGCAACATCTTAAGGTAGATGGTTTAGAGCAAGCTTAGTAGCTCATTTCTGTCATCAGGTACCCAGGCAGTGGTGTTCTGGGTGCTCAGTGATTGGTAGTTTGAATCCAGCTACAGTGAGAGTACTTAACACATTACAATTGGCAAATGCTAAAAATAAGGACTTTTTTTTTTAATTTTTGGCCCTCAGACAGTGATTTATCTTTACACCACTGAACTCAGATTTTTCATTTCTTTTGTTCTACTGTCCTCATTGATTTGGATTTTGGTCATTGTGCTTCTGACTCCAGATTGAAAGATGACTGCCACTTCAGTGGATATGATGATGTTACTTAAAGATTTATTTGTTTGTTGAGGGGAAATAAAAGCTGGTTCTCAGGATACTAGCTGTTTTATTGGATACTCAGTAGCCTCCTAAAATACTAACGCTAGCCTCTCATTGGCCCATACCTGTCACATGCCATCTGTTACACAGAAGATTGTGAAAGTAAATATCTAGCAATGGGAAATGCTCTACCTCTATTGCCTTAGAGGTAATAGAGTAATCATAGCTCATCTCCTGGTAATGTAATTGCATCCCTGAACAAAATCAAGGATTAGTTGCCAGGAAAGAACAGGAGTATGAAGGCTATAAGATTGTCAACTCAGAGTGGCTGCTACTTAAGGGCAGAGACCATGAGGAAAGATTTCTTTAAGTATTAAAAAAACTTTTAAGGAACAAAAAAATGAGCATCTGCAATTTTGAGGAGAGGCAGATGCATATGAATTTTAAACAATATCCACAACTGGGAGGAAAAAGCAACTGCATTTTTTGGCACTGAGAGAACTAATCCCCTTGGATACCATGCATGCTAGGTTAGTGTCACGTAGGATTGGATGTAATGCTGCAATTACACTTGTCCTTGCAGAAAAACACCACAATTCTGTAGTTTTTGTTTCTCTGCCCTCTGGAAAATGACTTAATCTGGAAAGTATCTTATTATCTTTTTATTATTACATGCCTGATATACACTGTGAAAGAGAATTTAAAATACAGCTTTCAAGATATTTCTTCTTTGAGATTGATTAACTTTTCTCTATGCATAAGTATTTGCCACTTAGCTTATTTTAAATAGTACTATAGAGAGATAACTTTTAAATACATTTCAGGGCAGCAGTTCAAGACAAATCATCCACAATTTAGTAGTGTTCTCATTCAAAGATAACTTTAACATCTAAAGGGCAAGGACCAGAGTTTCATTTGTTCTTAAAAAAAAAAAAAAGTCAGCAAAAAAGCAACTGAGTTCTATTTAGATGGTGACAGGTGCTCTCAACAATTTGGATGTTGAAATAAAGGCAGACTTCTATGAGAAAAAAAAAAAAAAGAAAGAAAGAAAAGAAAAAACAATCTAGAGGGACCAAGAGCCTATTTCAATTCAATTCAGTTCTGTTGATTATATTTCGTGAACATCTCTTGTATCAATTTTTACCTCTCCTTCTTCACCACAACTATATTAGTGACAACAGGCCCCTCCCCAATTCATTCTCCACACTGTACCCAGCCTTATCTTTCTAACACCAAATATGATAACATCAAACCTCTTCTAATCACAAAACAAAACTGAAAATTCTTTAGTGTCTACCAATATCAACCCTAAACTTTTCAGTATGGCAGAAAGCTTTCAACAGACAGGTACCAAGTTATGAATTCAGTCTCATCTCTCTCTAGTCTACTTGCTCTAGTACACAGAATCATGACCATTTCCCAGAATAAACCACACTTGTGTCTGCTTTGCATTTATCATTTCTTCTAATATCAGAATTCTTTCCTGTCTGAAAGCTCACTTTTTAATTAATTTCTAGCCTCCTCACCTCAACCACAGCTATTTTCCACATTGGTTCTTATAACAACATTTAGGTCAAGTTTGTTCATGAATTGGATTATGTAGTATTTTAATTTAACTGTTTTGGGTATTTGTATACCCCACCCCACACTTTTAATTCTGAAAAGGTTAAGAGTGCCTTATCACATTTGCATATTTTAGGGCCAAGAAAGTTGAAATTCTTATTAAATAATTGGATTAGTAAATAATAATAAATAAAATGTACTGTATGGTCAGAAAAATAAACTTTTTTGAAAAAGAACTTATAGGTAAACACTAACTTAATAAGTAATAGCATAAGAGAACAATAAATTGCATCCAAGAGTGATAACAAACACAATTCACTAAAAATATTCAGTATTTAGTAAGTAGATGAAGTAAGTAGATGAAATCTTATGTAATTTTTATTTAGATTTCCTAATGGGGATTGGGATTTCATTTGGACCTCAACATAGGCCTAAATTTTGCACAGTCAGAAGAGAATTGAAGAACGTCTAGGATAGAAAGCCAAAAAACAATGTTGGAAAGTGAAGATGACTTTGAGATTGAAATGAAGCTGTGATTATCAGTAGGATTGTGGATTGAATGGAACATCCAGTTTGTGCTGGCTGGTAATGAGGGACATGATTCAGTAGAAATGGTGTTGTGAAAGGCTGCTAGGTTGGAATTGGAAGATTGGAGTTGGAATCCAAGTCCTGCTCTCTCACTGTGTGACCTTCAGTAAAGTTGTGATGATAATATTCAATAATGCAGGGGAAATTCCCCAGCACACTGAATAGCAATAATAAGTGTTCAAAATTATTAGTTATAACTGAATAAGATTCGAAGAAATGAAATTTCCTTGGGTCTTCAATGTACATGCACTGTTATTCAATTTTATGTAAAAGTGAGCTGTATTAAAACTCCAGAATCATAAAAGTAGTGCTTTTCCCCCTTAACTTTCCTTGTAATCACAGAGATTGTTTGCTGTGTGATTCCCAAATAGGGTCAAAATTTTAGCATAGTTTAGGATCAAGTGCATATGTGTAACTTACCACATCTCTAGATGATAGTGTCACTTTGCGGACAGTCTCTTAAGGAAACATAAAAACAATGTAAACAAACAAACAAAACCCTAAAATAAATTAAAAATCTAAGCAGGCAAGTTTCCTTAGAAGAAAACATTCTGGTCTTTGAAGGAAAATGAAGATCACCTACTCCAACTTTGTCTAATTATTGATAAGAAAACAGCCCAGGGGAGATCAAACAACTATCAAAAGCCACAGTTACTCTAGCAGATGGCTTCTAGAGGATTGGTCTCCATGATCTCTTCCTTATCCCTGGTCTAGTGGGCATCTGTCAGCAAGAGCAAGGTCAGACCTGGGTCTTTATCTTTAGATCTTTTAGGTAACTCACTTGTGCTCTATGCAAACCCAATTTTAAGGTATGAAGAGATGCCCAGACAAAAACCCAAATTACATTTGCAGTAAAACCTCTGCTATTTCAGTACATTAGCTACAGATTCAATAAAGGTAAAGTGGTTGTTAAGCTTTTCAGCTTGAATGGCATCATTTTTTTATTGCACTTGGAAGAAAAATGTGGTGGCACCCACCCAAAATCATAAAACCAGAGCATCTAACAAAAGATGCTGTGAGCCTTGAGCTCCATTATAATTTCAGATTTGGTGTGCTTCCCACTCTGTAAATCACCTGAAATTTACAGCTGCACCTGCAAACCCAAGCACGAGGCTGAACTCTTAGATAAATAGAATTGCTCACACTGTTCCCTGAATGTGCACTGTTAGCAAAACTGGGCCCTCAGCCCAAATGGGGCTCCAGATTTACCCAAACTGGCTGCTTCTATTTACCCAAAATCAATTGAGCTTTGGGGATTAAATATATTTAGAAATAGTGTCAATCTTTTAGGTGTTATAAAGGAGTCAATAAGACATGTGGGGAAATAAATGGATATGCCATAAATTTTAGTTATTATAGTTGATCCATTTCTAACTTTCTCTGATTCTATTTTCTCTACTCATTATTAAGAATTGACAAATTTTATTTTGAGAAACAGTCAAAAATTAACAGAATATTTATAGAGAAAATTCTGTATGTAATACTGAATAAGATGCTATGAAGCATGTGGGTGAACACACACACACATACACATCAGATTATATGGGGACATAGTTCCTTCAGATGAGCAAAGTTGTAAGGAGGTGAGTGACAATTGTTAAGTACCTACTATGTGCAAAGTACCTAACAGATAGTATAGAAATGTGCATAATACCTTCCATATCCTCGTCTCTCTTATATGTCTTGCTTAAACATAGCATTTAATTCCTGAAGTAACTGTGGATACTGTACTAATTATTTTCATCCCCAATTACCGAAAAACAAAATTGAGGATCAGAACAATTCATTAGTTTGCTCAGCATCACTGAATTTTTAATGGTGCCAAGATTTGAATCTACTTTTCTTAGTTCCTGTGTTGTGATGTTCTGATTTGTCTGCCACACAATTGCTTATTTTTTCACTGGGCTTCTAGTATATGCATTTCTTTATGGAGAATATTGAACTTTAGCTAAAGATAGAAAAGATGTGAATAACTGAAAAGAAGGAAAAAGACATGGCGTGAAAGTACAGATGATCAGAAAAGATTTAGGCAGTACAAAAATAATGTCATTTGGAGACACTCCCATAGTTTAGAGACAGGTAAACAAAGGGTTTAACTTGAAGACTTGTGAAAGAGAAAATTGAAAAACTGAAGTTAAATTGAGAAGGTTCTAAAATGGTAGAGGGTTCAAAATTGAAGGGCAAATAATTATCCTTCTGTACCAAATGACAGCCACTAATGGGCATAAGGACATATTATTTCTCTCCACCATTCCAACCTGTGCTCCAGGGTTAACTCCTTTCATGAGCCTCCACCAATTGACTACCAATCACCTTCCTTTTCATGTGGGTATGAAGGAAAAATAAAATTATAAATCAGTTCTTTGTATGAAAGGGACGTATCATTAGCATTTACTTTTCTTTTAATTGTCTTCAACTTCTAAGGGATTACTTAGTATTATTTCAAATACTGTGAGAGACCTCAAATTATAAAATACAGACTCAAATACAAAGAGATTGTAATCTAGTTGCAAGCATTTGTGATGAAGGTATTTTGGTTTAGTACAGAAATTAGAAATTGGTTTTTTTTTTTAACTTATTTGCTAAGGAAAAATTTGACAAAGCCTGTTGATCAGCATAGATTTTTTTCTTTGAACCAAGTAGATTTTAAAAAAAAAAATCACCTTCTATAGAAGTATAATTAGCAATATATTTATTTATGTAATCTTTTGCCCCCATCATTATTCTTAGAAATGTTTAGAATTTATTTTGGACAATTTGTTCTGTGGGACTATATTTTATGAGATATTTTCCCCACAATACATCTGGGAAATATTCCAGCTCTGTATTTTCAGCCTTCCTTCATTTGCACAAAGATATTACATGGCAGCAGAGAAACTCCATTTTTCAAAAAGTGAGATTATGCTGTCCCAAGAAAATGTGGAGGAGGATCACACTGATAATGCTGACTTTCTTGATCATGAAAGTAGACAGCCTCCTCCAGATGATTGCCTTTCCCTGGTTTTGCCTTCTCTCTCTTCTCTGCACCATCAACTCCACATCACTCTCAAAACACAGCAACTATCATAGCCCTTACTAAGATTCTGTAGTATCATTTAACCCAGAAAAATTTCTATCCATGCTATTTCAGGGGACACTTAATATAAGAAGAGTTCCTGGAGGTAAGGGAATAGAGAGAGAGAGAGAGAGAGAATCTGGTAAGGCAGAGAATATAGATCTTGTTTGTGTGACATGTTACTAATTGATATCTGGTAACTAAGATTCCTCAAAGTGTTTGCATAGAACATGCCCATCAATGAGGGTTCTCTGACCAAAAACAGTTACCAGAATTCTGTATATTCTCCATAATAAAAACATCTATTAATATGTAAATTCTCTATTGTTCCAAATATTCTCAGAAAATAAATTTTATACTTGGCTTAAGCATAAGTTTCCCATAAGTTTGTCTGTAACTCCTAATTAATGTTCACACGTTAGAGCACAATTTAGAAATCCTTGTTACAAATTATATATAGATAATCCATTTATTTCAAGTAGAATAAAATGATGATGCAATAATTTTTAAAATAATGATGAACAAGAGATCTTATTAAGAAAATTTATAATTTAATTTATTCAAGATGAAATTAAAAATCTGAGCAGGAAATGAACCAAGTAATAATCCAAAAATTGTCAAAATAGCCCCCCAAAGGCAGTGTGTTTAGAAGATTTTGTGAATGAATGACTTAAAATTTGAGAGGAATATATATAATTTTGGAGTCTTTAATCAAGGCAAAGAAAATAAAAAGAAGCCGAAGTTGAACTGTTTAAAGCTATTATTTTCAAATATTATGCTTGTCTTTATAACTCAAAAGAATCAATTGTGAAAAATGATAAGAGTTAATAATTTATTTTCACATGGCTATTTTAAAAATAATCACTTTTTTATACCTTTTGAAGGACTCCACTTAAAAAATACTGTTCCTCGATGGTTCTTGATATCTCATCTATCTGGAGAGCACTAGTCTAATAAATATTTGCCTGTTGTCTTTCAAAAGACATCTAGCTGAAATATGATTTCCCTCATAAATCTTCCCTGAACCTATCAGGTGGAAGAATTTATTTTTATTTTCTATCAACTCTAATAACTATTTATTTGTATTTATCATGTGACCTTAATAATATCATTTATAGTTTATTAATTTTATCTTTCTCCTACCAGATGGTGGACTACCTTCAAGAAAATTTCTAGGTAGATCCATCTTTGCAGTTTCTAAATACAAAAATATTCTTAGAATATAGTTAGGGAAAGAAATGTGAGTGTTTATTAACATTTGCATGTAATGGTACAAAGCAGGCAAATCAATTGAATATTCTATCTATCTAGAAATATTTGTGATTAAAGAGTGCTTCTTTTTTTCCCTGTGATGAACTGGTATAACATTACAGGATAGTTTTCCTGATAGATAAAAGATAGATAGGTACATAGATAGATAGATAGACAGATAGAAGATAGGTAGACATAGATAGATATCTGACAAATATTACACATATATGCACATACATATGTATAAAATGAAGTCAATCTGATAAAATCTGAAATTTGATCTATTTTAATAGTCTGTTTGTGATTATTCAGAATACCAGTATTAGTTCCAAGCAAAATATTATCCGAAGTGAAATTTATGTATAGCACGTGGACCAGGGCAACATGGGAAAAGTGTGGCAGTGGGGGCACAGATTTTTAAGGAGTTTCTTATCAGGTACAAGTGCAAGGCAGCCCCTGAGAGTGAGGGCCTCTGTAAATTTTGCACCCCAAGTGTCTCATTCACATCACTCTGGTCTCTACAACTTCCCTTTTTTGAATCACAGTTGTCCCTCATTGCACATGGAGCATTGATTCCAGGACCCCTGTATTTACCCCAATTCACACATACCCAGTCTCGTAGTTGGCCCTCCAGAACGTACGTATGTGAAAAGTTGGTCCTATGTATAGATGGGTTTTATTATTACCCTGGCAATATTGTATTTTCAATCTGTGTGTGGTTGAAAAACATCCATGTATACATGGATGTGCACAGTTCAAACCCATGTTGCTCTAGGGTCAACTGTGTTTCTCTGTTTTATCAGCTTTCTTCCAGACCTCCACAGCCTTCTCACCACCCTAAGCTTCTGAGATGTTGCCTCTCCTTAGAGCATTGAACCATAGTGGTGTTTAGGAGTCTCTCTCTTCCACTTCCTTATCAAAGCTCTAGTCATTTCTGCACCATTCGTATGAAGAACACTGCTACAATGTAGACACAGTTGTAAATAGCCATTTCATTTTTGAAGTAAAAAAGACTGAAAAATATTTCATGTGAGCTCCCCTGGTGGTACTTGCATTTTATAGGAAAATGCCTTAATACAAAGGAATATATTTTTAGTGTGCTCAATGCTCCCCTCTCCCTGGGAGCGTCTGCTCACATGACCAGATACCACTGACTCTCTCCAGCCTCCAGGTCAAGCCTGCCTCCTGGGGAGCCTCCTCCCAGGGGGTCTAGCAGGGAGGGGCCGTTCACTTTACTACTCTCCACCAGACTCTGCTTCCAGCTGTTCCACACACTTGTACCTTCTTATGTATTGTTATGTTTTGCAATTGTGTTACATGCATTGGTATTATTACCCTAATTGTCTTTTAGTTTCTTTACAGTCAGGTTCTGCATTTAGACTTTTTAAAATAAATCATTCATTCTCTGATATCAAAGCCAACTGAAATACAGTAAAGGAAGCTTTAGGTTTTAGGGGGTGGAGTCTCACTTGCATCACTAAAATAAATTTACATCTGCAATTCAGCCATACCTGTGCCTAAAGCAGGCCCTAGGAACATGTTTTCAAACCTCCTTATTTCCGTCTACTGATTGGTAGCTAAAGAATCCTGTTTTGATTTCTCAAAATGAAGAGAACATAGTCTGTTTTAAAAAATGGCTAATCAACTTTTAAACTGAAATCCAGCCACATAATATGGATGTGTTTGGAAACATTACACCATCTTTCCTCATTAAAAACTTCATGCAATATCCATCCATCATCAAGTAAGATGTTTAATGATTTTAAAAGTGGGGAATAAGGGATATAATTGTCAATAAAAACTATGGTAATGTGAGGGTGAGGGGAAACTTCCCTTTCATCCCACAAGGTTTGCTGAAAGGTCAACTCATGAAAAGGCAGGTTAATAAGAGAAAGAGATTTATTTACCATGCACATGGGGAGAATCACAGAGTGATTACCCAATTTCCCAATGGGGGCCAAAGGTTTATATACCCTCATTTTAGAGGGGAGAGGGTGATGATGAATATAGGTAATTCTGTTGAGTGGCAATAAATGGTTACTAGGGAGAATGAGTAGATACTTGGGAGAATGAATGGATAAGGGAAACAGATTGACTTGTAAATTCTCTTTGGAAACTACTAATGAATTAACCTGAGAGAGAGTATTATCTTAAAATGATTGGGGCTAGGTCTGGTTGCATTCTTGGTCTTCTCTCCTGTTATTAATGTATTGTTAGATAACAGGGAGGGGAAGGCAAGTCAATTTGTTTTTCTATGGGTCTGGTTTTATGAAGATAAAGGGAAAGCCCCTTCCAATGCCTGTTGATCTCTAAGGGACTTTAATTCAAAATATTCTTTATTCAAAGGAGTCATATTTTAGGGTGAAATGTCTTGAGCTCCTTCAGTAACATACTTTTAGCGCAAGGCTCAATAATTCTTAATTACATTATTGGAAATGATGCATTATTTGTGTCTTCACTTCTTTGACAAACTTCATTTAAAAACTAAATTATATAGTAGTGGAGAAAGAAAAATTGTTTCACTTAACTTTTTCTGGCATAGATATGAGAATTAAAAAACAGGAAAGATGATTCAGTTCTCCAAAAAACAAAAATGGTGACCCTTTTATAAGTAAATATCAAGAAAGAAATTATTGTGTTTTAAAGCATGGGATTTGTAGACAAAACAACCTCCTATTAATGCTGTTTTAACTTTTCAGAGTGAGAAATTTTGAACATACACATAAGTAGTAATGTGTAATAAACCCCCTTACCATCTGAACTCAGCTATTGTCAACCCTGGTTAATTCCAAGCCATCCTCAACCCCTGTACAACCTCCCTCCTCAAAATTATTTTGAACATATCCCAGAAAGCATATATTTCATCTGTTTATATTTCAGTTATAATTCCAAAAAAATGGGAACTAATTGTACTTACATAGCTTACATAGCTATGCTATTATTAGATGTAAAACATTTAAAAATAATTTATTATTATTTTTATATATTCAGTCAGTGTTGTAATTTCCAATTGATCATAAGTAAGGACTGGGATTTAGGCTCTACTATTCCACTTACTTCTGTGTGGCCTCTCCCTCATCTACAAAAAGAGTTTGAAAAACCCACCTGAAAGAATTATTGTAAACATTAAATTAGACATATTATTTGTTTTTCTTGTGAGTGCAAAGTGATTAAGATATATATGCCTTTATGAAATCCAACTATATGAGGAGAAATATCTACTTTTCATAAATATATAGTTGGAGTCAGCTGTCTTTCTGTGGGTTCAGAGGCATAGAGAAATGTCGTCCTCTTAAAAATTGCCCCATGGTCCCAAAGTTCTGCTCTGGATAAATGGGAAAGTCTACACACCATGACTCTCTTTTTTAAATCAACAACTTCAACATTATAGTGTAATTTTGCTTTTTATCATTTCCAAGTGACAAGCAGGTGATGGCCATTCTCTTTGCACACAAATACGTAAATTTCAGTAAGGAGAAGTGAGGGCAGTGGGTCTGGGTGAAGCCACACTCCTGGTAGTAGAAAAACAATATACAGAGGCCAGAGAAGGGAGAAGGGAGGAAACATGGGAGGAATCAGAAGGTGATCAGAGTATGGCTTGAGTTTGTTCATGGTCAGTGCAGGTTTGTCAGGCTCAATAACCTGACTAATACATTCCTTGTGACTACATTATTTAGGATTAAAAGAATTATTTGGACTTTGGCTTTAATTGTCAATGTATACTAATATATTTAACATCTCTCCTTTCCATATTTTATTTGAAATGCTATCAAAATAAGGGCAATTCTATATATTAATATTAGGTTTCTTCAAAGAATTATAATCAATAGGACAATATGTGCATATATACAGTCATGCACCACATAATGACATTTCAGTCAAAGACAAACTGCATGTATGACAGTGGCCTCAGAAGAGTATAACAGAGCTGAAAAATTCCTATTGCCTAGTGATGTCATAGCTGTCACAACATTGTAGGGCAATGCATTACCTTTTCTACGTTTAGATATATTTAGATGCACAAATACTACTATGTTACAATTGCCTGCAGTATTCAGTATAGTAACATGCTGTACAGGTTTGTTGTCTAAGAGTAATAGGCTATACCATTTAGCCTAGATATTCAGTAGGCTGTACCATCTAGGCTTGTGTAAGTGCAATCTATGATGTTCACACAACGATGAAATCACTTGATGCATTTCTTAGAATGTATCCCCATCAATAAGTGACATATGAGTACACACACACACACACACACACACACACATATGTGCCATCTGCTCCTCATTCAGTTCACCACATTCAAATGCTAATCTCTCCTGGAAACCCTCACAGACACACCCACAAATAATATTTAATCAGTTCTCTGGGAATCCTATGGCCCAGTCAAAGGGACACATGAAATTAATTATCAAAAGAAATGTCCAATTTTTGCCTTCTGTGAGCAGTGATTATGGGAACCAATTGTCTCACAGCCTCACTAACATCTTTTTTAGTTTTATTCCATTTGATATGTGAAACTAGTATCTCTTTTATTTTTTTAAGCTGTACTTCTTTGGTTTCCAGTACAGTTAAATATCTGGTATTTTATTGGCTGTTTACCTTGTTTTTTTATGTATTTTTATATACTATATGCACTTTTCTATTGGAATTTTTGTCTATTTCATGTTGAATGCTTTTTTCATCTGTACACAGTATAGTTTTTATCTTTTTTTTCCCAAATTACCAGATTAACTCTACACCTTCTATATTTTTGACCGGCATTGTGAGTCTTATATACTAATAACCATTGAAATTATATAGTATTTAAAAGTTGAAGATTTCAAAGTCTTCTATAATAATGGATTTCCATCTCACCCCAGTGTAACAAGGAACTTTTAATGACAATAAATTGAAAATGACATTTACTGGATGTATCATCAGAGACATGGCAAATTTATGATTAGGAACAAAAATCCAAACACCAATACTAACTTCATCAACTCCCACCAACTGTTTTCATATGAAATAGAGAAACTACATCTAGTCAGGGCCTCTGTAAAAACTCAATCAGTCTTTGCTTTTTTACTTTGTTTTAGATATAAATATACATATGTATATCAAATATATATTTAGATATATGTCTCAAATATATATAGATATATATATGGTTTTCTTTATTGTTTGTTTTATTCATGTGAAGATCAGCAGATGAAACTTTGATATTCACTGGTATTACTCCATGACCATGTCAGATGATGGCCAACATTTCATCAAGGATGCTAGAGCACCCATTGGGTGCTCAGGAGTGTGTCCTGAGAGATCCAAGATAAGGGAAGAAACAATTCTGTTATTGTTCCCAAAAGACTGGGTTTGTAGAGGATAGCTTCTGAGAGGATGTCTTTACAGCAACAATTTTGGAGTTTCTTTTGGAATTTCCTTCATAATTTATTTGTATTTCCATTGTATTTTATTTAAACTATGGTTTTGAAGTAAAAGAAAACATACAAAGAATGCTAATGGAGTACCACTCAATTACAAAAAACAATGGTGATTTGGCACCTCGCATATTTTCCTAGATAGAGCTTGAACACATCCTCTGAAGTGAAGTATCACAAGAATGGAAGAATAAGCACCACATGTACTCACCATCCGATTGGCACTAACTGATCATCACTAAGATGCTCACAAGGTAGTAATATTCTTTGGGGATTGTGGGGTTGGGGGTGGGTAAACTCAAAACTAATGGACATGGTGAATGTTGTAGGGGGGAAAAGGTACACCTCAAATCATGGTTTGGGTGTGGCAAAGTCATAACATGTAACTGAAATGTTTGTACTCCCATAATATCCTGAAATAAAAAAAATGCCAACTTGATTATCATCTCACTAAATTTGATTTAAAATGAAGCCCCTTTCCCCATCTTCACCTCCTACTCTTTTATAAGAAAATTCATTTTCAGAGGGGAAACAATGATTTATCACTATTAATGGTATTCAAAAGAATGCTGTTATCAGGACTCATGAAGCAAATGTAAAGGAGGGCTCTTCTGGAGTAGAATCCATATTTGGGCAGCAGGTGGCTCTGCCTCATTCACCACTGTGCCTCCAGGGCCAGACTCAGTGCCTGGCACATAGCAGTCACTCAGCAATTCTAAGTTAATTTTTAAAAATTCCAGAATCATTTGATCTAAACAAACTTGCTAATGTGACACTGACCTTGAAATTATTCCTCATTCCCCAGGAATGAATACCTTTGTGTGTGTGTGTGTGTGTGTGTGTGTATTTTTATAAGCTTTAGCATTTTTTTAAAAGTTTTAAAAATTACTTATTTATTTTTCAAAACAAAGTCTTACTCTGTCACCCCAGGCTGAAGTGCAATGGTACAATCATAACTCACTGCAGCCTCAAACTCCCAGGCTGAAGTGATCCTCCTGCCTCAGTCTCTCAAGTAGCTAGGACTACAGGTGTGCACCACCACACCCAACTAATTTTTTTTTCTTTTTTTTAGAGATAGGGTCTCACTATTTTGTGCAGGGTGGTCTCGAACTCCTGGCCTCAAGTAACTCTCCCTCCTGGGCCTCCCAAAATGCTGGGATTACAGGTGTGAGTCATCATGCCTGGCCAAGATTTAGCATTTAAAAAAATAAGATTGTGTTCAGAAATTACCTGATTTCCTCAAAAATACTTATAATAATAGATAAACTATTATTTGATAAGGAAATAAGTTATATAATATAGGCAAATATGTGCTTCTAAATAAAATAATCTATTTCACTATGTGGGAAATGTGGTGTTAGAATAATTATATTTTCCTAAGAGTTTTCCAGAATAACCATCTCCAGCAAACAGGCATGATTAATTGGAAATGACAGGATCAAATGATCTAGCAGGATGGCTTGATATGCAACTGAGGTTTAATAGATGAGAAAATATAATTAATTACTTAATTATAATGATAATGGACATTATTTATAAATTATCAAATTATTATATAGTAAAAGTAGTTCACTGATTTCTTATTACTTTAGGATCACCATTTGAGAATTTAAGCATAATAAAATGTTTTTAGTTATAAAGAAGTGAGCATTTTTTACTTTCTACTGTGAGTCCTGTCTCCTCTGACACCTGACCAGAATTGTTAATGCAATCTTGTGCTCGTGCTATGAGATTTTCCCTTTAGGAAGCTCTTGTCATTTGAGGATAAAATGTCTGTATCTCTCTACCTCATTGACTTCCCATCTGTTATCAACAATCATTGGAGAATATTTCTTATTTTCCTCACATCGTCCCTTAATTTCTTTTTCTCTTTTACAAGTTTCATAATTAACACTATATTGTGGTAAATATCCTTGAGAAACATGCTACAAAAATATTTCAGTGCAGAATATTTACATTACAAAGGTCTTGAGGTAATCTGGCTCCTATAATGGTACCCAAATTCCCTTTCCTTTTACTGAGGGATAGATGTATAGATTTCATTGACAGTATTGTTAGTAGATACAAAATAATTATGTAAGCTAAACACATCGGTAGGATGAGTTTATTTTCTGAACAAAAAATAAGTATCTTTAAATACTGATTATTAAATTTATGATAAATTTCTGAAATTTCCCAAGATCAATTTCAAAAGTGATATCTATTATAGTTTATCTAACTCTTTAAGTCCTTCCGTAAGCTCTTATTAACACCTCCCATGTTCATTGTCAAAATCAAGAATATAATTTCAATAGAATAACACCAATTCCTTAAAAATACATTTTTATATATTTCTGGATGTTATTTCAGGTGTGATTCAAAGAAGCAACTGACTGCACCATTTCAGAACTCAGGAAGTGTTAATAGCAGCTTCAAGTAGAGAGCAGCATTTTGGCTTCTTTAAGTAGAGAATATAGGTAGGGTGGGGGAATGGAAAACAGATTCCAAACCTAATTTGCAAAGACACTTGCAGTAACAAAATCAGAATAATTTTGCACAAGTTGAAATTCTTTCACACTGTCATTAATAATAGTAGGATAGGACCTGAAATTTTTACTTTATTTGTCCCTGCTTAATAATTTATCATTCTTGATTTAGGGGTATACATTAAACCTATTGCAGAAAGCTTTCTTGTAGCAAACTAACTATAATCTTAGAAGGAAGAAAACAACTATATAAATATATTGAAGAATAAATGAATTGAAAATATGCTTTTGGATAAGTCAACCAAAATCATTTCTTATGGTGAATGATAAATGTGATTCGGTGCCTCTTGTACATTAATTAGTTGACTTTTATGATACTTTTGAGATTACAAATATATATCATACAAAAATAGCTTGAACATCCCCAAATTTTTGCTGCTTCTTCCATTCTTATAAATGTTTAACTTCTGAGGAATCAAAAGGTGACAGAATGATACCAATTTATCATTCACCCTGCCTGTACATAAGATGGGAAAAATCTTCTGATTTCATGATATTGTAAATTATTTTGATTAACTGTAGGAATAAAATTTATATTAAAATCTTCTTGGAACATAAAAGAAAAGACAAAACAACTTCTTTTAGATCAGCCTAAACAACTTTTAGTCATATGTAAACCTTAGTCCCAAGTTACATTCTTCTCTTTGCCTCCTTAGGCTTTAAGAAACATATTATGTATTGAATAGGCAAGATTTTGAGTTCTGAAAATTTTGGAATTTGGACTGGAATCTCGGTTGTGCTACTTATTATGTAAATTTTTAGGAAAATACTTAATATCTCTGAAACTTTATATCTTCATAAATAGTACTTTATGAAACTGTTACGAGAATTAAGTGATATGTATGGGAAGCATTTAGCAGTCTCTAATGTATAACTGTTCATTAACTGTTATTTATCATCAATATTATCATTATTGCCTTTACAACTAAATGGAACAAAAGGACAAGAGGAAAGAAAGCTATTGGAAAGGTGCATGGAAGACAATGAAAGTGAGAAATAAAACTGAAAGGTACAAAGAATGCCCTTGAGTGAGCATTTGCAAATGTTTGCATGAACATGATCAGAGATAAAACAAGAAAGAAGATAATATTTATTGAGGAATTACAATGAACCAAGAGCCTTTGAAATAACTTGTATCAAGTTCGCAAAACCTGATTAGATATTATCATGCCTTTCTACTCATGGTGAAATTGAGGCTTAGAAAAGTTATGTGGCTGAACCAAAGTCACATACTAATATACTACTGACAAGGAGGAAATAATATTCAGATATTTTATATAATTTTTCATGTTTTTAAAAATGTTAGCACATATTATTATATATCAAGGTTAGGAAACTACTTCCAAATACACCTTAGAAAACTTGGACAAACAAGACAGTCATCACTGTCTCAACTTCTCTCCACCCTTGTACCATCTACCCATCTTCTCAATACCAAGAGAGAAAAATAAATATCCTCTGGGATTTAAGAGGTCCTGTTATAATCTAGAAATTCAAAAACATTGCTAAACTATAATATTAACTCAAATTAGTTCTATGGATTTCAGATCACATGATTAACCAATCCAGAATATTTCCAACCATTTTCTCACCCGTATTCATTATTTTCTGATAGCTTAGGTTATATGTAGTTGTAAATAGGATTTTGATCCACCAGGGCAACCCTCATCAAGTGACCTTATCATAGAGAGGTGGATGTATAACAAATATATACCTAGATAAATGTGCAAATTGTCAAGTTACTGGACAAGTTTGCTATTGCTCTTACTGTGCTTTCTTTCCAGAAAATACTCTCACAATTTGAGGCCAATTCTGGTATTGTTTTTATTTAATATTAGAGCATTTTCTTTTGCCTCAAATGATTAAAGCTTAATAATATTATCACAAACCTAAAACAAAACACATGGTGCTTTCCAGTCAGAAAATTCTCTTTTTTTCCTACGTGTTCAAGGAGGAATTAGAGATCCTCACAAATAAGTCACACTCTCTGCATATTTGCCATTTATTTTAGAATTAAGATAACCTAAAGTAGTAGTTTTTTCTTCTTTTTAGCAGAAACATAATGCTTCTCACCTCATAAACCTATGCACATGTTAGGAGACAGACACCCACATTTGTTTTAATTAAGTGCTTTTATTTTTTTCCGCAGGGCTATTTTTTCAACTTTATTGAGGTATAATTGAGGGGCAAATTCTTAACATGTGCAATTTAATCCATTATTTTCATTACAGTTTAAAAAATAAGATCAGTCTAGGAATTTGGGTGACTTGCTAAATACACATAAGGTTATAAATTTTGATGATGTTATTACCATAGACAAAGGATAAATTAGGCAGCAAAGAATGTCTTATTTCAGTTAAATTAGAACATTATTGGTCTTATATCCTACTTACAATGTTATCATGGGGATGATTTCTCTTGATGGAACATATCCTTGAGACCAGAGTTAGATTATGAGGATGTTTATGTTACTAGCTCCCCAAAACTGTCTAGTTTACTAAACATTGAAATAGCTTAGTAATTTAACTGATGTGTCTCCTTACTATTAACTTTTCCACAGATGAATGAAAGTGCAAGCCTTTCTGGTCTTCCGAAAAGCTTTTCTTGGCCATGATCTACTAGCTTAGTGAACCTCGGCCTTCTCTGAAATCATTCACTTGGCATTTATTCAAGTACTGTTGTGTAAAATAATATGCATTTTTTTTTCTATTTTTCTTTAGTGAATTTAATAAATCATCTTTTCAAAGAGATCTATATACTTTACATATGTATCATCTCCACAAGAAGAGTATGAGCTAACAAACTAGGTATTTTGATATGCCCACATATCCTAGCTCAGAAATAAAGAGCAATCTTTGAATGGGAGTTTGAGCCAATGAACATGGAGGAAGTATTCCTATCTCAAATGACATATATTCTAAAATACATTATAAATATTATTATGACTGAAAAATAAAAATATATTACTCCAAAAAAAGAAAACAGAAATGGAAATAGGGTGGAGATGCTCTTAATTGTACTTTAATCTTAAACCTACTCAGTTACAGATATAAAACAATTATTCTTCTCACTGAAGAAAATCTGAAGAACAGATATTTGAAAATAGCCTCTTAAATCCAAAAATAAAGGCTTGTTCAATTAAATTATAATTATCTATTCAATAGAACATTATACATCTTTTAAAAATTACTTATCTGAAGGGTATTTAATGGCATTTAGGGAAAAGAGAAAAAGATAAGCTAGAAAATGAATAAATTGTCTTTATTTGTGCTTAAATAGCCCAGTATACATCGAATGTATATACGTGTCAAAATATTTTGCTATTTCCTCTAAGAGGGAAAATATTCTAAATTTTTATAATTTAAAATTATCTCTATTTTCAAATGTTTTATAATGAGCATGGAAAACATTTTGTAATCACAAATTTTACTGTAACAAATAATTATGATGAAGGTAAATAACTTTAAAGGCTAACAAATTAAAACTATTAATATGTATTTATTGATATCATATTTATATTTATGATTTAACAGCAATATATTATGAATATTAATTTACAGTTGGATATTCCAATATATAATTACACTGAAAAAATCAACTGTCAACCTTCTTTTACTCGTTTTTATAATGATCAGACCATCATACATTTGAAAACTGTGTTATATATCAGGACAGCTTATGCATTTTTAAGTCTTTTTATATCTACTTTCTCCGGAGCAGAAATAAAATATGTTAGGTATAGATAAATTTATGGATTCAACTACTCTGACCCGCTTAGAACATCCATACAAACTTGGAGAACAAATGGCATATTTACAATCAGAGTTTGCTGCACGGATATGGATGGATAAGTCACAGAGGATTCTTTTAAAGGAAAATAGGAGCTTTAAAATAAAACTCTTCAGTCTTTATGATCACTCCCTTGAAGAGTTCATTTACTTTTATGGTTGCAACCATTATTTCTATGTCAAACAACTCCCAAATCTGCTTTTCCAACCACAATCACTCACCCAAGTTCCAGATTCGTATTTCACACACTGTTCCGTGTAGGTATCTAAGAGTCACTGCAAACTTCAAACAATTCACCATCACTCTTCCGATAAGTATGTTCTACTTTCTAACTTTCCAATTTTGCTATTAGTACCAAAAAGCATCTAGTGTACCATACGGTCCCCCATCTCTCAGTGTTGACAATCTTAATTCCTCCGGGTCCTTTAGCTTCCGGATTTCATCAGTCAGCATGTTCTAT